>NW_005197414.1:28156-29503 GCF_000372725.1 Emiliania huxleyi CCMP1516
CCGCACGACGTCGGCCCAGACACTTCCTAGACACTTCCTAGACGCTTCCTAGACACTTCCTAGACACTTCGTAGACACTCCCTAGACACTTTCTGCCTCGCGTCGGCACATGCCGCCGCCACTTCGCCGCCGCCACGTCCAACGCCGGCCACCTTGCTCTCCCAGGCAAACGGCGCGGGCGACTTTGGCACCGCGTGCGCCTGTTTCGAGGCCGCGTACGCTCTCTCTGTCCGTGCGGGCACGCTTGCCTAGCAGCGGAAAACGCATCCTTGTACTCCAACCAGCGCTCGAGAGGAGAGGTATTCAGCCGCGTTCCGCTGTACTCCGCTGTGTTCACTGTCTTCCTATCCGTCGTATTCACGCGGTGCTCCGGCCTGATGGCGGCGTATTCAGCACGCAGGCATGCTGGTGTCTGCGGCGAACATGCGGCTGAAGCTGTCGCACGCGGCGACAGCAGCGGCCATGTACCGCTTCGTGCTCTCCGAGTGCTCCCTCCTGCCTGCGGAGCAGGAGATGGCCTCACGGAAGCTGGGGGAGGCGCGCGCCGCGGTCCTCGTGCAGAGCCTTCCGAGACGTGTCCGAGACGTGTCCGAGACGTGTCCGAGACGTGTCCGAGACGTGTCCGAGACGTGTCCGAGATCTCTCTGAGACGTTAGGCCGTCCGAATCGATTCGTGGAGGGATGGAAGCATCAATGAGTCGATGCATGGCCGACCTCAGGCGCAGGCCGTGCTCAAGGGGAGAGGGCTCGGCGGCGAGAGTGCGCCGGTGGCGAGCGCGCCGCCGCCCACGTTTGGCTCTTTCGAGGATTGCGCGAGTGAGATGGGCAGCGAGCGTTCCGAGGGCGAGGGCGCGGACGGCGACCCGTTCGGCACCTTCTCCGCAGACTTTGGCGACTTTGACGACGGAGGCGGGCTCGACGGCGGCTTCGACGGCGGCTTCGACGGCGGCTTCGACGGCGGCTTCGACGCCGCCTTTGAGGAGCCGGCGGGAGATATGGGGAGATATGGGGAGATATGGGGAGATATGAGCCGGTACTCGACCATCTTCCGCACGAGCCTCCTCCTCACCATCCCCAGTCCCATCCTCCACTTCCACCACATCAGCGTCACTCGGTGTCTCACCGTCTGCGCACTTGTCACGTGTCTCTTGATGCCTAGGCGCCGCCAGCGGCGTGCGCCTCGCCGGCCGTCACGAGCACGCCCTCCGCCTCGCCGCTGCCGGCGCAGAAGCGGGCCAACGGTGCCGCCGCTCCTGCGGCTGCTCTTCCCGCCGCCGGCTGTGTGACGCCCTTGGCGCCGCCGCCCGCTGTGAACGGCGCGGCGGCGGCGGCGGAGAGTGCGGTGCG
>NW_005197413.1:0-1490 GCF_000372725.1 Emiliania huxleyi CCMP1516
TGTTGTGGGGGGGGGGGGACCGGGGTTGGGTGAGCGCGAGAGCTCAGGAGGGCAGTGTGCAGGGAGCAAGAGAGAGAAAGGAGCGCGCGCCTTCCAGCCTGACTCGGTGACCTCCCCGTCAGAGACCCACGTCATGGTCCCATTCGACGGCACGACCCCGGCCGGGCCCGAGGTGCCGCAGTACTTCACGCCGTTGACGATGAGGTAGTCCCAGAGGCAGTTCGCGCCGGACTCGCAGCCGTAGTACTCGCATCCCTCCACGTCAAACTCCACATCAAAGGCGATCACGTCCAGCTCGACCGGCGGCACGTTGTAGATGGTGCAGTTCTTGAGGTTCGGGTAGTCGTTCGGGAAGTTGGGCGAGGTGGCGCACGAGCCGCCGTCGGTGATCAAACACGGGCCGGTGGCGCAGACGTCGCCGAACGGGCATGGCGGTAGGGACGGCGGCGGCGGCAGGGACGGCGGCGACGGCAGGGACGGCGGCGACGGCGGCAGGGACGGCGGCGGCGGCAGCGACGGCGGCGGCGGCAGCGACGGCGGCGGCGGCGGCAGCGACGGCGGCGACGGCGGCAGGGACGGCGGCGGCGGCAGGGACGGCGGCGGCGGCAGCGACGGCGGCGACGGTGGCGACGGCGGTGGGGAGGGAGGCCTCGCAGCCCAGCAGACCTATAGGAGCGGGTGGGGGGTAGGGGCTGGACACCAGGGCTGGCTGTGCGCGAGAGCTGAGGATGGGCAGTGTGCAGGGAGCAAGAGAGAAAGGAGAGCGCGCCTTCCAGCCAGACTCGGTGACCGAACCGTCAGAGACCCACGTCATGGTCCCATCCGACGGCACGACCCCGGCCGGGCCCGAGGTGCCGCAGTACCTCACGCCGTCGACGACGAGGTAGTCCCAGATGCAGTTTGCGCCGTTCGGGACCTCCACGTCAAAGGCGATCACGTCCAGCCCGGCCTGCGGCAGGCCGTAGAGGGTGCAGCCCTTGAGGTTCGGGTAGTCGTTCGGGAAGTTGGGCGAGGTGGCGCACGAGCCGCCGTCGGTGATCAAGCACAAACCGCTGGCGCAAACGTCGCCGAACGGGCATGGCGGTAGGGACGGCGGCGCCGGCAAGGACGGCGGCGACGGCAGGGACGGCGGCGGCGGCAGGGACGGCGGCGGCAGGGACGGCGGCTGCGCAGCCCAGCACACCTGGAATAGGGAGGGGGGGGGGGGGGGGACCGGGGTTGGGTGAGCGCGAGAGCTCAGGAGGGCAGTGTGCAGGGAGCAAGAGATGCAGAGAAAGGAGCGCGCGCCTTCCAGCCAGACTTGGTGACCGAACCGTCAGAGACCCACGTCATGGTCCCATTCGACGGCACGACCCCGGCCGGGCCCGAGGTGCCGCAGTACCTCACGCCGTTGACGAGGAGGTGGGCGTAGGGGCAGATCGCGCCGGACTCGCAGCCGCAGCAAGCCGTCGCCGGGGCAGTTCACGTCAAAGGCGATCACGTCCAGCCCG
>NW_005197412.1:0-1490 GCF_000372725.1 Emiliania huxleyi CCMP1516
AACCCGTCATAATCACCACACAGGGTGGAACCCGTCATAATCACCACACAGGGTGGAACCCGTCATAATCACCACACAGGGTGGAACCCGTCATAATCACCCCAAGGGCTACCCGGCTTGCGAGTAGGGAGGAGGAGGCTGCGCTGCGCAAGCACGGGCGGGAGGGGCTTCTCCTGCGGAGTCGTGCGTGCGCAGGGCTCCTCTTTGCTTTCTTCTACTCCCTACTATCATCTCGTTCCCGTCCTACCAGAGAAGGTTGCTTCCCCCAGGATTAGTCTTCTGTGCCTGCGGGAACACCCTCGGGCGGCCGGGTGGGGCTGCGGCTGGAGCTAGCATGGCTCGACAGAGCCAAGACCCCGCGTTGAGGCGGCGCTCCTGTGGGCGGCTGTAGAGTCGGGAGATATTCGGCAGGTCTGTCGTATCTCCCGATCTCATCCCAGTGATGGACGTCCGTACGTCCCTTCGTTGTGATTGTGTTTCGGACGGCCCTTTCGTTGTGTTCTCCCCCGTCCGCCAGTTATCCATCGCGTCCGAGTTCTCCAGCTGATCGTTGGTTGTATTTGTTGATTGGTCCTTTAAATCTCCTGGGTTGGCGTGCCCCGAGAGCTGCGTCTGGAGCTCCCGAGGCACATCGCCACACGACCCCGGCGTCGGCGCTCAAACAGGCCCATCGCGCCGGCTGCCGGAGTGGAGACTCCCAGGTTGTCTCATAAAGGCCCTCACGCGAGATTGCGCACGACTCGGACGATGGGGTTGAGCAAGCAGCCCGAAGCTGCGAGCCGACGGCGACGCGTGCTTTCGGCGTTACGGCGATTTGGATGGATCGCACGTTGTTATGCTTGCTGTCCACCTCTCCTCACGTTGAAGGATAACCTACATGGCCGCTGCGCGGCTATCTCCGACGAGACTGGCTCAGTCGCTGGCGGCCGCAGTTTTCTGTGACCCACCCACCTCTCCCTTGTGTTTTGTCTGGGCAGGCTTCTCTTGCTGCGGAGTCGTGCGTGCGCAGGGCTCCTCTTTTTGCTTTCTTCTACTCCGCCCTACTACATACGTCAGTATCATCGCTCGTTGTACGTTGACCTTGACGTTCCCGTCCCCTCCATACACCAGAGAACCGTTGTAGTTCTTTTGACATTTTTCCCACCTCAACAACTAATCCATCCATCATATCGCCTCAACACACACCCACGCCTATCTCACATCCTCTTCACGCGACACGACCCTCCAGCTGGCGGCGCGCCTTTTCCTCGGCCGCGTCGAGCTGCGCGAGCGCCTGCAAGCTCCACCCCTCCCCCTCGTCCCAATCGTTAGCCAGATCTAGCTCTGGGGTGGCCGTTGATGGGGTGACCAACGCGGTGCTCGCCGCCTGCAGCACCCCAAGTGGGATGGGGAGCTCGTCGGAGCCGCGGAACCCTTGCTCGCGGCAGTCGGCGTCGAAGCACCGCTGCTGGAAAGTGCCGCGCGCAAGGCTGGCCACGAGGAGCGTCCCG
>NW_005197411.1:0-1490 GCF_000372725.1 Emiliania huxleyi CCMP1516
GGCGGTGTAGCCCTCGCAGTCCCGGTGGTCAAACCTCACCGTCTCCCTCACCTTCCGGTCCTTCAGCTCCAGGATGGACCGCAACATTCCATGCTTGGCGGCGTGAAAGAGCGCAGTGCGACCCTGCGAGTCCTCCACGTTGGGGTCGGCGCCGCACAGTAGCAGCTCCTGCATAAGGTGGGCTTGGCCATGCGCGGCGGCGGTCATCAGCAGGGTTACCCGGCGCGGCGAGTCGGGGTCGCGCGCTGACCTGGCCACCGCCGCCGATCCACTCCTGAATTCTGCGCCAGGTCGATGTGCGGGTCCTCCTGTCAGAGGCTTCTGAGTGCAACACCGAGCTCGAGCTCTGAGCTGCTGCTCGCCAGATCCACGCCGGTGCCGACTGGGCAGCGAGCTAGACGGCGGTCTCCGCCGGCCCCAAGGCTTCCCAGCCCCAGTACCACACCGGCCACGTACACCGTGGCGCTGGAGTCGGCAGTGAGGCACTAGACGGGCTACGGAACCATGCGCGCGCCGGCCGGACAGGCTGCGCGCAGGGGCCGCGCCGCCTCGATTTCGCACCTCCGCTCCGCGGCCGACTGAGGGGCCAGCTCGCCCGGCGCCGCCGGGGGGCACGCAAAATAACGTGTGGGCCCTCAGCGGAGCTGGGAATAGGACCGCCGCGAGCGGCGTGGCGTGGAGCGGTTGTGCATCCCTCCGGGGGCCCCTCTGCGCCGGGGAGGCGATGTTGGAGCTAGGACGCAAGCGTCCGTCGCCCTTTTCAAACTCGGGGCCCACTCCGCTACGCTCCGACCCGAATTTGGAGGGCCTAAAAGTTTAAGGTATTGCTGCGCAAAAGGGGAAGACACTCCACGCACAAAGTACATGCATACTTCCTCTTAGGCGGACCCTCCCGATGCCAGGACGCATCTAGTGCTAGTGTCGCTTTAGGAAATGCGGCGGCGAATGGCAAAGCGCATAAAGAAAGTCGGGGTCGCAGAGAGCGTCGCGCAGCAGTTGAGCATGCTCGTGCGTTGTTTAGGACGCCACGCCAATTATCTGCGCGCCCATCTGTTGCCTGGCATCCCCTGCGAATTCGTCGCTCGTGATCAGCTGGGTCCGCCACTCGCACGATGGGCTCGCGTCCGGGAGAGCATCCGAGACCCGCGGTTGTCCGCTCGCTGGGCGCGACCTACATGGAAATCCACTGCACACGGATCTGTGCTTTTGGCGCCTATTGCTCGCTCTCTGTGCAATCGCAACGCCAGAGGCCGTGCTTGGAGAGTGTGTCGCAGTGCTGCTACGTCAGTGGATTGAGCCGCGACGCAGGCTCCATCGGTGAGCTGCGGCGGCGCACCGGCCGCTCCATGCATGCTCTCCGGCGAGCCGTCGCAAACGCGTTTCCGTCCGCCCGTTTCATCGAGTTTGCCCGAGTGTGGTAAAATGCAATCGAATCTGCCCGAGTGGTCAAGTAAAACTTTGCCTTTCGTAAAAGTTGCCCGAGTGGTCTG
>NW_005197410.1:0-1489 GCF_000372725.1 Emiliania huxleyi CCMP1516
CAAATAGCAAAATCCGAATACCCGTACCGTGCACAAATGAGAAATGTGCCGATGTGAGCGGGGGCAAGCCTTAGCTGGTGCCAAGACATCCGTAAAGTTGAAACCAAGAACGTCCGCCAATTACGTGCTTTCGGCGCAACCTGAGTGAGGGGAAGCCGCTGATCGAGCCCAGCGTGCCCGCGGCCGCCTCCCGCGCAGCACCGCCGCTGGGGACGACACGCTGCGGAATCGGATCGAGCCCATGGAAGAGGAGGGCAAGGGGCGAATTGGAGGCGGAGGAGGAGGGCGCAGTCGACGAATGGGAGGAGGAGGGCGCAGTCGACGTTGGCGTGTCTGACTCAGAGGAGGAGTTGGAGGTGCAGCCATGGGTGCTCCGGCAACCTAACCTGATCCAGAAGCTCGCCGACGTTGTCACTCAACGTGCGTCATGCGTGATCGAGCTTGAGGGAGGAGCTCCGCTGACGATTCGGCCGGCCACCCAACGCCGCCGCCCATACCCGCCACCCACAAAGCGCCTGCTCTACTATCCCGTACCACCCGCTCCACTTTCCACGGATCATGCCCGTGATAGCACCAACCATCACTGCCGCCGTCCTGGTTTTGAACGTGGCAGCTAGACTCTAGGAACTCGGTTGTGACCCCCCTGAGTGAAAAAGAAAGAAAGAAAGAAAACAGACACGCCAAACGAGGGATGGGACGAGGACAGGGTCCCCACCTGCACGAGCAGGATTTTGGAAGGACGATCAGGGGGACAGGTGGGGCTCTCCTGCTCCTGACAAGGGACACGACAGGCTCGCAGCGCGGTGCGCGGTGGACTCCCACATCCACTGGCGGTCTCATCTCAGTCTAGCGACCTGCCTCCAGCTTGTCGCTGGCAGTCTCTCGCTACCGGCACACTGACACAGGGGTGGCAGGGGCGGCGGCACGACCCCCCTGAGTGAGGAGCAGGAGAGAGAGCTTGGAAACTTTTTTTTTCAGCGTGTCTGCTGATCTCGTCCAGCAAACACACACCCCGACCCGGACGCACAAGCAGGACACGCTGCTGACCTGGGCCGCTCGTCACGGGCAAGCCGAGGCTCACACGTATCCGTCACTAGCAGTGCCACTGACTCTGCGCAAGATGCCATCAACGTGCAGCCGTCGTCGGCGACCACCATCAGGGTTGCTGCTCCTCACAGCCTCGCCATTCTCGCTCGCGCTCGCCGCGGTGAGCGCTCGCAATGGTGGCCTGCCGGCACCAACCTACTCCCTTCACGACGCCGCTGCAGCTGGCGACATGAGCGCGGTCGACCTGCTCCTCAGCGCTGGCCTCTCGAGCAACGAGCTCAACGCCAGGCGAAGCACGCCGCTGCACATCGCAGCCCTGAAAGGACACCGCGAGATTGCAGCGCTGCTGCTGGCGCACGGCGCTGACCCGAACGCCGCCAATATGGGCGGCAGCACGCCGCTCCATGCCGCGGTTGAGATGGGCCAGCACGAGCTCGCAGAG
>NW_005197409.1:0-1489 GCF_000372725.1 Emiliania huxleyi CCMP1516
ATTGCGCCCGCGAGCGCTGGAAACTGGGGCAGCATCGAAGCCTTCTCGATGAGGCGGCTCGGGAGAGCGTGGGCAGACACATCAGGCCCGCCGTCAGCACCCGGGGCAGGTCCGCCCGGGACTCGCCCCCCGTCGTAGAGGAGGTTCTCCGCCATCAGAGCGGTGACCGCGTCTTCCGCGGAAGCTCCGGCTTGGACAAGATGCCGCCGATCATGGACGACTGCCGAGAGGATGGCAAGTTGGTCCGCGAGCGACAGTTTGAGCTGGGGCGCAGTCAGAATCTTGGCGGCCAGGCGGCTCACCAGAGTGGTCGCAGTCTGGGCCGAAGGCGACGGCTGGATGACCAGCTGGTAGAGCGCGCCCAGAGAGGTGGCGAGCTTGATCCGCCTCTCCTCGATGCGCCGCCTCTCATCTGCACCACCGGACTGCATGCGGAGCATGTCCGTGAAGTCCTCGAGCCTTGTGTACGGGTCCGAGGCGGTGGACTGAAAGAGGACGGGGAGCGAGGAGCCCTTGAGCAGGCGAGGGATCTGGAGCGCGAGCATCGCCGGGTTGGCGGCCGCCGTCCCGAAGCTCTGCACAATAGCCCCTTGAAGAAGGCCGGCTATGATCCGCGCAGGGGCCGCCAGAGGAAGGCGGGCCGCCCTCGTAGCCGTCGGCCCCAGACAGAAAGAGAGCAGCGAGTACGAGAGCAGAGGCAGCTCCCCGTCCACCTCGAGCGCGTGAAGCGGGAGGTGCGTGAGGAAGAGCAGGTCTGGCGGTCCGGGCATAGCAGGGACTGCTGCCACAGCCGGGCCTCCTCGACCACGGCCTCGGCCTCTCCCCGCGGCCACCGCTGGGACATAGCGGGTCAGCAAGCCCTAAAACGGCGGGAGGGGTAGGGCTAAATCGATAGAGCTAGAGGGCTCAACCACCCCTCCACCCCTCCACCCTCCACCCCTCCACCCTCCCGGAGCGAGAGGGGTCCGTCCTCGAGCCCTCCCACTTCCACCCCTCCGACCGGAGGGCTCGCCAGCCCACAGGGCTGGAGGGGTCCCCGTCGGATCGGCGTCGGGAGGGCTCCACAGGGTCCCATAGGGCTAGCGCGCTGGGAGGGTGGAGCGGTCCACCGGGGAGAGGGGTCAGGAGGGCTGGGCGAGGCGGGAGGGGTGGTGGGGTCCAGGAGGGCTCGCGCCCCCCCGAGCTCGGGTGGTAGGCAAGAGGGCTCGGTCGCCGGGTGGGCTCGGAGGGACGGTCGGACAAAGAGAGGATCTTCGTGGCGGGAGGGCTCGAGAGGGGTCGGAAGGGCCTCCGGGAGGGTTCGCAAAAAAAGAATGGCGCGGCGCTTCCGAGTGCCCCACGAGAGGGTTAGAGGGGTCGGAGGGGTTTAGAGGGCTGGAGGGCTGCAGGCCTGCTGCCCGCCCATGGACGCGGGTCAACGGCGACGGCGCACGTGATCGAGGGACCGGCGACGGCGAATGAGCAAACATGGTGGGTACGGGATCGAAAC
>NW_005197408.1:0-1489 GCF_000372725.1 Emiliania huxleyi CCMP1516
CGGGGCCCAGCCACAGCCTACCGCCACACCGCCACAGCCCGTCCGTCTCCGCTCCCCTCACACACACCCTTCCTTCTCCGCTGCCCTCACTGCCCCACCCCGCTCCCCCGCTGCCCCCGCCCCGCGCCCTCACTGCCTCGTCCTGACCGCGAGCCAGGTTGCGCTCGGCCTCGACCCGAACCTCTTCTCGCACCCGCACGCCTTCGACCCGGAACGCTACGCGCGCGGAGAGCACGGCCCGCACGGCGCCGCGCTCGCAACCTTCGGCGCCGGGCCGCGCATCTGTGTCGGGCTGCGCCTCGCCGAGACCGAGCTCTGCGCGCTGCTCGCGCTGCTGCTGCGCCGCTTCGAGATCGAGCCTGCGGGGCCGGCGCCTCGAGAGTGGTGCGCCGTCACAAACTCCCCAAGGCAGAGCGGGCTGTCCCTGCGGCTCGTGCCCCGGGAATGGGGAAAGGGATAGTCGCGGCTTGGTCAACCTCAACGAGACGAGGTGACGACTCTTGCGTGGTAAGGTCCTTATATAGTAAGTGCGGCCGGTGTGTAATCTTGTGTGGAGCGCTCATGTGTCGTCCATGAGCTGTGTATGCTGTATTACTCCCTGTATCCGGGTGTGGCCTGTGTGGAGGCGTGTGTGCCCCGGGTGTCTCCACTCCCGGTGTATCTTTCGCAGAGCGCGACCCACACAAAGCACCAAAGTTAGGCATACCCCCCGGCGCAGTGTCCCCCGCTATGTGTCGCCGTTTGTCGGGGCACGCTATCCTGTGCAGTCAGGGCAAGTGGGGGCGGGGTGGAGTGCCCAGGGACAAGTCCAGGGACCTCTCTGCCCACAGTCCAGGGGTGCGTCGAACCTTCCATCACCCTGGGAACGTCCGGGTGTTGGAAGTAAAGATATATTACTTTTTTCTTTCGCAGAGCGCGGGTCCGGAAACTCGCCGCACGCCGGAGAATCAAAATACAAGAAGCCGAGACAGAAAGTCGGCCCCCTCGCTCGCTCGCACGGACGCTGCCGACGATGACACTCGCGCCACTCACGCTGCAGGCCGTGCTCCCCCCCGCCTCCCCCGCCCCCCCCTCGCCCGCCACCCCCCACCCTCCACTCCCTGCGCTGCTCCGCGACTACAAGAGGACGGGCGCGTACTTCTCCTTCTTGGACTTGGCCTCCCGCACGGCGTCTGCGCGGTCGAAGGCGGCGGAGAAGGGGGTGCCCGGGTCGGTCTCAAAGTCGAGCGTCAGCTTCTCTAGATCCGCCGCCTCCATCTTGAAGGCCGCGTCGTCGTCGTAGCCGCCGCCGCGCGGCCGGCGCGGCCGCCGCCCTGCCGCCTTCTCCGCCTTCTCCTCCGCAGTCAGCTCGACGTACGGCTTCATCGAGAGGCCGATGCGGCGCTTGTCGTCGAAGGAGACGACGCGGACCTGCACCTCCTGCCCCTCGGACAGCTCCGCCGCCACCGACTCGACGCCCCCCTCCTTGATCTCGGAGATGTGCAGCAGC
>NW_005197407.1:0-9915 GCF_000372725.1 Emiliania huxleyi CCMP1516
CAGGGCAAGAGCAGGGAGGCCGCGCAGCTCAAGCGAGACCTGTCGGCGTGGCGGCGCGAGGCGCCGGCCGACGCGACCGCAGCCTTCCTCCACGCGTCGGTGCGGCCGAACCCGCCCTTCAGCGCGGTGCCCGAAGGCTTCCGGCTGCTGCACGCCGTCACCGGGCATCAGGGCTACGTGCTCAAGCACATCGCGCAGGAGAGCCGCGCGAACAAGGTGACGGCGGAGCTGGGCGCCACCGACGGCGGCGACGCGGGTGGCAGGCGCGCCTCTCCGTCCACCGTGCTCGAGCAGGCCGCCGCGCTCGAGCTACACATCGTCGCCTCGTCGGAGGAGGCGCTGCGGCGCGCCCAGCAGCTCTGCGAGGCGCACCTGAAGAAGGTGCACGAGCAGATGGCGAGCTGGGCGCGCGGGCACGCGAGCTCGCGCCGCTCGTCGCGCGGATCGGCGGCGGGAAGCTCGCGGCGCGAGTCCCCAGCCAGCGGCGGCCCGTCGCGCCCGTCCCCCGCCAGCGGTGGCCCCTCCGCCCTCACGCTGGCGGACTTTATCAGCGTCAAGACGCCGACGCGGCCGCCGCGGGCGGAGCGGCCGCCGTGAGGCTTGCGTGAGGCCTTCTGAGCGGATGCGCGCGGAGGGGAGAAGTGACAAGTGTCGTTGCATGACGGTATCGAGCCTCGGGTCTTGTGTTTTGCCTTGCCATTTACGTGTGTCGACTTGTACGCCGAGTACGGTGGCGCACGCCGTGCAACAACCGGATGGCACACTTTCGGGTTTCGGCAAAGAGCGCGCCGAAGGAGGTTTCGTACTCTCTAGCGCGCTGATTGCCCGACAGGTCATGCAAAACGGGCCCTGAGTGTCACCGAAACACGTACACCGGCACATTGTCCTTTGTCGGCCGATGCGCGGCTCGCCGCCCACCCCACGGCCACGCGGTCCCTAGAGCTCTAGGTGTTATACAGCATAAACACCGTCCGTGCAGGGCTCCTAGGCCATCACTGGGTCCACAGTGGACGGACACACAGCCTCAGCTGGCCCGGCGGGCTCGGCCTGACCCTCGCGAGGATGGCGCGCGCCCACGGCGACGCCTTCTAGAGCGTAGAGAGGTCCCTCACACCCTGCTAGCCAGAGTCTGTACCCCTATAGCCCTAATACGTGTACGTGTAGTACTTTTGCACGCTAGCTCCTCCGTCTCGCTGCCCGGCTCGCCTTACCACCACTGCCCGGGCCGCCTCGCTCCGCCAGCGCGCGCGCTCGCTCCGCCACCGATCTCTGCGCGCCTGGGAAGGAGTTGATGTGGTCGTAAAAGGAGGCAGACCGCTCCGCGTCGGGCTCGTGGAAGACGAGCTTGACGATGGTGCGCTCGCCGCGCTTCACCGGCGTGACGCGGTGCGAGGGGCCTCCCTCGCCGGCACGTACGAGCAGCACCGAGTTCGGCGTCGTCCACGCCGAGTCGCGGCCGCCGTCAGCGCAGACCCACTCGGTGAAGCAGTCAGCCGTGTTCTCGAGCGTCAGGATCACCTCTGTCTGCGGCGGGCTGTAGAGCGCGTCGTCGCGGTGCCAACCCATGCTGGCGCCGGCACCATACTGCCGCAACTCTGCCGGAAAGTCGGACGGCTCGAGCCGCGGCACGCCGGTGAGCGCGGCGATCCGGCTCGCAACCGCTTCGCTCATCAGCATCGCGTGTGTGTGGGATCGGCGGTCGAGACACAGGCCCATCCGCCGCAGCGCAATCGAGTCCTTCTCTGCGCGCATGCCGCCTCGCAGGGTCCGGCACTCACGCCGGATAGCCTCAAAGTCGGCCGGCGAGAGGAAGCGCTCGCGGTATAGCACACCGCCGTTTGAGACAAACGCGGTAGGCGCCGAGTGAGCGACCAGCGCGAGCACGGCGAGGAGCATTGTGCTTCAAGCTGTTCCGCGCCACTCTCCTCCGCTTCGAGGTCTTCGAGCTCCGTCCGGCTTGACGAGGCCCTTGCAGCCTGCCTCTTTGCGGGAAGCCGCTCGAGCACGGAAAGAAACGCGCGCGCCGGCTGCTACTGCTATTAGGCCCGTGATAGCTGAGAAGGAGACTCACATCGGCAAACCGCGACGCACAAGTGGCTGCTAGCTCTCTTCACTGCGCTCTGCGGCCCCCCAGGGCAATCCTCGTTCGCCCGCAGACGGACACCCCAGTCCACACCAGTCTGCCTTCGAACCGACCCGGCTGCCTTGCCCGCCAGACTCGGATCGCATAGTGCACAAGAAGGCCCTCGCTTCTGGTTGACATCGAGACCACGGCGCGCTCGAGAAAGCGCCCGGCCCACACCTTCGCTCCCCAGCCAACTCGAACGCCCGCGCCTCTCAGCACGGCGCGCCGCCGCCCGGCCTCTAGCACGGGCCGCCCTGAGCTTGACCGTCTCTCTACAGCTCTCCCTAGTCGAGGTCCGCCGCGATCGCCAGCGACACTTTTGGCTTCTCGGGTGAAGCGACATTTTGGGCGCCAATCGAGGCGGAAGACATGGCCTTCTCGATGAGAGCGCCCGCCGTCGGCGGAGGCGCGGCTTCCACCTTGGCCGGCGAGGAGGGCTGGGTCGGCGCCGCCGACGCCGGGTGTGGCTTGTCGAGCGCTTCGATGACCGGCGAGAGCGCGCCCGAAGCGAAAGTTGCCATCTGGGGCGACGCTGTGGCGGCAGTGGCGGCGAGGACGGTGACGACAGCCTTCCAACCGCCCGCAGCGTGGACCTGGCTGTAGTCGCCACCGACGAGTCCCGCGAGTGCAAGCGAGATGGCCAAGCGCATCTCCTCCTGCTCGGTCGTGACGAGCGCCTCGATCATCGTGTCGATGTTGCTCGAGGTGCACGCCGCCTCGCGAGCCGCCTCGTCCGTCAGAAGCGGTGCGAGGCTACGGGCAGCGACCAGCGCGTGCGGGCCGCTGAGCAGCGGCATGAGCGCAGCGGGTGCTCCGGCGGCAGCGAGCGCGCTTGCGAGCTCCGGGTCAGCGGAGACCTCGACGAGGAGCTTGAGCGCGTTGTCGAACTGCTCCGAGATGGAGTCCCTCGTGCTGGCTCGCTCTGACTTGCTGCTCATCTCGCGCAAGAGAGCAACGTGCGCAGAGGCCGCGCCCGCGGCCAAGTCGGACTGCTCGTGCGCGAGCGCCCACAGCGAGGTACACACAAAGTTGAGCGCGCGGCTGTCGGCGGCCAGGCTGTCGCGCCCATCCGACTCGCTCAGGGCAGCCGCCGCGCCGCGGGCGACGGCGTAGTATGCTTCGAGCATGTCAGCGCGCTGGGTCGCCACGTGCTGCAGCGCCTGCAGCGAGCCGATGATCGGCGGCCAGCCGGCGGCCTTGTAAGCCGCGCGCCAGTCGCCACCGACGAGCGCCGCAAGCGCGCACACAATGGTGAGCCGAGCGTCGGGGTCGGTGCTCGCGCCGAGGGCGCCGCTGAGCGCAACGGCGCCGCCCGCGTCTCGCGCCGCCGCCCGAGACTGCTCGTCAATCAGCAGGGCGGGCATGGCGGAAGCGATGGTGCGCGCCATCGTCGGGTCGGGGGTATGGACGAGGAGGCGCATGAGCGCCACACCGGCGCCCGCGGAGGCGAGGCCGACGACCAGGTGCGGGAGCTGGCACAGCGAGGCAACCGCGGCCGCCGCGATGGCGCGGATGTCAGCATCGGCGTGGGCGAGCAAGCCGACGACAGCAGCGGGGGCGCCGGCAGCGAGCATTTCGCCGGCGCAGTGCGGCGGTACGGCGGAGGCGTCGCGCGTCACGTTGAGCAGCGCTGTGAGCGCCATGCGCAGGAGGTTGGGCTCCGTCTCGTAGAGAAGGCTGGCGAGGTGCGGCGCGACGCCGGCCGATAGCAGCGCCGCTGGCTCGACGTACGAGACGTTGGCGACGGCGGAGAGAGCGATTGCACGCGTGCGCGGGTCGGGCGCGCGTGCGGACGAGAGCGAGGCGCAGAGCGGCCGCAGCGCTCCCCACCCCGACAGCTGCGAGCGGAAGTTCTCATCGGCTGCGAGGTGGGCGAGGGCCTGGAGGCCGTGCCCCACGGCGGCCGCGTCGCTCGACCCGTCGGCCGCCTCGACGAGGAGGCGCGGCGCACCGACTGTCGCGAGAGCTTGCCTCCCGCCCGGCTCGTGCGATGCGCGCGAGAGCAGCGACAGTAGTCCCAACCGCATCTCGGGCGAGAGCCCGCCTTGCATCAGCGGTGCGACGAGCTTGTGGAGCGTCTGCGGACTCGAGAGCAAGTCGGCCGTGATAACTCCGAGCGCGCACAGGTTGGAGAGTATGGTCACGACGAGCTCGCGAATGTGCGGGTGGCTCACAAGCTCAACCAGCTGCGTCAGCGCCCCAGGCTGCTGAGCGATCGAGACGGCGTGGACAGCATTTTTTGAGAGCTGCGCGAGCGTGTGGAGCGTCTGGTCTGTCGCGCCGCGCGAAAGCGACTCAATCATCATCCCAATGCCACCCGAGGCGACGACCTCGCCCGCGTTCTCGGGGGCGAGCGACGAGAGCAACATCATGGCGCCCGCACGCGCATTCTCGTTCTCCGACCCCATGAGCGCGACGATGGAGGGCATCGCCGAGGTGTTTCGCACCGCTTGCTGGACGGCCGCCGGGTCGGCCGAGTTGACGGCGCAGAGGCAGTCGACAGCGAGACCCACCTAACGGGACAGCACGCACCAGTGGCGATGGGCCTCTCTCCCTGACCCTTTCGCCCCACCGCCGAGCGCGCGCCTGCTCGACTCCCATCTCCGCCTCCGAGGCCGAGCCTCCGCCCCAGCCCTTGGCGAGCCTGCGGAGGGGGGGCGGCGGAGTCGGCAGATAGAGAGGCTCTATCTTCCGGTGCCTGAACCGGGACGTGGCCGTCTTTTGGCGTATCCACTGCATGTGGCGTCTGAGGGAGACAATCTCTCCAGCATCTACAGGGTGCGAGCCCGGAGGCGTGGATGAGTGTGGTGCAGAGCGGCTCGGCAACGCCACTCGCGAGCATGGCGCGAGCGCCGTCGGGCTGCTCCATGATCGTTGCGACCAGCTGGAGCGCCACCGTGCGCGACTCCGTGAGCTCCGACGCCGAAGAGAGCAAGCCGAGCAGAGCCGGCGCCGCGCCGACGTCGACGAGTTGGTTGGTGCACGCTTCGTTGCTTCGGCAGAGGATCTGGAGGAGGCCGAGCGCGCCGCGCTGGACGCGTGGGTCGGTCGACGACAGCAGCGGCGTGATGAAGAGGGCCGCGCCCGACTCGAGCAGTGCCTTGTGGTGGCTCTCGACAGCGCACGCGATGGCCTCGCAGAGGGTGCGCTGCAATGCCGGCTTTGACGCCTCGCCCAGCTCGTCGAGGAGGACGAGGGGGATCTCGGCGGAGGTGGCGCGGCTGCACATCTTGCGGAGCTCGGCGGCCCCTTTCTCGCGTAGGTCGAACGGGGTCGACTCGGAGCGCAGCGCCGCGAGGATCCCGTCGATCTCCTCGAGCTTGCCCGAGGTGGAGTTCTGGCGCGCGCGGCTTGGGATGTTTGACGTGCTCCGCTGGTACGCGACGGGGCCTAGGGCGCCCGGTGGCGGCGCGGCGAGAGCCTTGCCGACCTCCTTCTTCAGCTTATGCAGCGCGCCCTTGTTCTTCTTGCCGAGCGCAGTCGTCTTGGCCTCGGCTGCCTCACGCGCCGCCATCCTGGCTTCAAACGCCGCGGCGGAGGCCTTCTCCTTCTCCTTTGCCTTTGCCTCGGCAGCCTCCGCGGCATCGGCCGCCTCGGCAATCTTCATCGCCGCCGCCATTTCGGGGTCCATCTCACCCCCTTGCGGAAACGACGAGGACTCTGGCAGTCCAGCTGCCGTCGGCTGCGTGGTGGCAGCTGGGTACTCCCGGAAGCCGGCGGACTTGAGGTGGTCTCGAGGCGACATGGGCCCGGTGGGCTGGGGGCGGACCCAGGAGGTTGTTTTGGTTGCATAGTCGACGTAGTACCGACGCCCCGTGGACGGGTCGAACCTCTCCTCCCAGCCGGGCGGCAAAGGCCCTTCAGACACCTTGCGGCTGAGAGGCGGCGGCGTCGGATTGGCGGCAGCCTCCTCCGCCGCCTGACGCAGGCCAGCGAGGACCTCCTCCCGCGGGACACCCGCCTCGATCAGCCCACGTGCGTCAGGGTTCTGTTGCAGCAGCTCCTCGTCCGTCGGCATTCGTGAGAGCTAGGGGAGACGATCGGTGCGGCCGTCCTTTCGCCGTGTCGGAGGTGTGTGAGCTTTGGGAGAGAGAGAGATTTTTAGCAATACCAGCTTTGGTGTGGAACGCAAGGAGGGAAGAATAAGGGAAGGCGCTTTTGCTGGTTCAGAATTCTTTTAGTGTGTGTTGGTGCCTGCGAGCGGGTTCTTTACCAGGTTGCAACCCTAGTTTCGCACTGTGCTGTCAATCAACAGAGTCTGTGTCTTGATTTGCCAACAATATACCTACAACAGAGCACCAATCAACAGCTCTCAGGACCCCCCACCCACCCACGCCCCCAGTGCTGGGATGATGCCAGCAACCAACCAACCAACGCCGGACTGAGGAGGGAGTGAAGCTCCGCGCGGCAGGAAGTACCACGCCTGCGCGGCCCGCCGGGACCGCGTACGTACGAGTACCGGAATGGGAAAGCCCCACCCATAGCCAACGCCGCCGCAGCATCGAGCGACGAGCCGCGCGTCCTCCCCTGTAAGCTCTATTGCACCATAGGTCGTCGGCTTTGCCGTGGACGGGACACAGGCAGGGAGGGACGGACGGGCGAACCATGTACCCGAACAAGCATGATCCCGAGAACGGACGGGGCATTCCATCCACCTACATAGTGCGGGACCTGGGGCAGCAACCAACAACCTGGATGGGGCCTAGGGGATGGGGACGGGGTGCTGCGCAACCGACGCCAACCAGCAGCGTTCACAGCCTTGTTATTGAGAAGAAAGTACCTCCTATGGCGCTGTGCGCTGGTCTATGAGAGGTTGAGGTGCGAGCCCTGGAGGCCCTGCCTGGGGATGGGGTGAGACTACCCGCGGGCCTAGAAGGCCCGCGCGCAGGGAGGTGGGACATTCATTGAGGACCGGTCATGAATGAGTGCGCGATACGCATGTTGCGAGCGGCGTTGTTGATGTTTTGCGCGTCGCCACAGACGGCGCGCAGCACGAAACTTGCCTGAATGCTTCTTGTCGGGCTCCTGGGCTGGCGTGGCCATGCTGCTCGTCTCCACAGCGAGACCCGCGCTGGGCGCATCGTCGCCACTGCTGGCGAGCCTCGCGCCGGTCTCACAGAGAGCACTGACGACCGCCTCGGCAAAATCAGCGCAGCAGCTGCTGCCGACCAGCGCACAGACGTGCTGCTCATTCCTCTCTTCCAGCCGCTACCTGGGGAGCCGCTACGCCTGGACTCCGCCCTCGACGCGATCGACACTGGGCTCGGCGGAGCGTTGACTCGCCTTCTCGCCACAAGCGGCTTTTCTGGCGTTCTCGGCGACAGCGTCGCCGCAACGCTGCCTGACGGCGCTCCGTTTGCCTCGGTCGCCGCGCTCGGGCTCGGCCCGGCGGCCTCGTTCTCCAGTCCGCGCGATCTCCATGCGCGCTGGGGTGCGCTGATCGCGACCTATGCCCGAGGCGGCCGGACAAGGCACGCAGCGGCGGTCCTGCCTCGGGCAGATGGCAGGGTCGGTGTGCCGTCCGCGCCGCTGCCCCCGTCCGATTCGCCTGCGCCAGCTCTGCTCGCCGAGGTGCCGAGGCCGCCAGCGCTCGAAGAGGAGGCTGCGAGCCTCGGCCCCCTCGACCTGCTCGTCGGGGTGTCCAAGGTGTTTACGCCGTCGGGCGCCGCGGCGCCGTGGCCCTTTTTTGGGACGGGGAGAGGCACGTCCGAGGCGGAGGCGGAGGCGGCCAAGGAGCGGGGCGACCGCGAGGTCTCGGCGACCATCGCCGCGCTCCTGCGAGGCGACGCGGAGGCCGCCGGCGCCGCGCTCGCTGAGGCACGGGCGGCCTTTGGCGAGGCGGGCGGCGAGGCGGTGCGCGCGCGCAGTGCGGTGCTCGAATCGCTGGCCGCCTGCGTGGAGGAGGGGGGGGGAGGCGGCGGCGCGGGCGGCGGCCTGGCGGTGCGTGTGGAGGAGGCGGCGGCAGCCTGGCCTGGCTTGCGCGAGGCGAGCGGCAAGGAGCCCGCTTGGGTGGTCGGTGCGCTCGTCACGCGCGGGCCCGTCTCGCAGTCCCGCGGCAGCCCGCTCACGCCCGACTCGTTCGAGGGGGTCGCGGGGGCGCTCATCGAACAGTTCGTCGGCGCGGGCTCGCACCACGGGCCTCCTCGCCGTGAGGACCGGCCCTTCACGGCGCCAGCTGTGAGCAGGCGTGGACATCGACGTGCAGACGAGAGAGAGGACTGCGGAGGCGGAGTGGGGCGGCGAGCGGTCCGGCAAGGCGTACGGCCGCGCGGGGGAGAGAGAAGCTCCAGCCGGAGCATGCTCGCAGCGCGGCCTCCTCCACTGGCGGCCGGGTCCGCTTTTGTAGGCGGGGCTGTACGACGGCCTCGCGCCCGGCGGCGCGGCCACCTCGCCCGCCCGTTCGGAGGAGCAGCTCGGGGCCGCCTGCGACGCGAGGCTCGCGCTGCGCAGCGAGGCGGAGGCGCGCGGCGGCGGAGGCGGCGGCGGCGGCCGCGGCGACGGCGGTGGCGGCGGTGGTGGTGGCGAGGGCGGCGCGCTGGGCCCGGCCGGCGGAGCGCTGCTGGAGCCTAGCGAGGAGTTCGATGTGCTGCTGCTTGAGTTTCAGCGGATGGCGGACGGGCTCGACGACGAGCAGTCTGCCGCCTCGCCCCGCGCACCACCACTGCCACGCGGCGCGGTGCGGAGGCTGGGCGCTGGCGGCAGCGGCTCGTGAAAGGCGCGGTCTAAAAAGAAAGAAAGAAAAGATCAAATCAAAGGACTGAAAGAGAAAGCGGATAGAAACAAGAACAACGCACTCTCTCTCACATGTGCTGCGCATGTGCATGCACATGTACATGACATGTAACATGTACATGTCATGTGACACATGACACATGACACATGACAAGCGATGGCTTGTATTGTGGGGACTACATGAACTCAAAGAAAGAAAACAGACCAAACATGGGAGGGATGGGAGGACGGCACGCCGCCACCACACAGGGATTTTAACGAGAGTCGATTTCGCTTGCTTTCTTTTTCTCAGGCTCGGCGTCCTCGTGTCGTCGCGAGACACTTCTCGGTCCCGGTCCAGCGTTCTCGGTCAGCGTTCTCGGTCAGCGCTTTCTGAACAGCGTTCCTCGGTCGGCGCAGTCAGCGTCGCGGTCCACCCGGCGTCGAAGTCGAAGTCGGGGTCGATTGATAATGACGTCGAAGGTCACGCTGTTCATCAACCAGCTGCCGTACTCTGCCACTCGAGAGGACGTGGCCGCTCACTTCGCACAGGCCGCCGGCACAACCGCAGCTGCGTTGCTGCCGTCGTGCCGGCTCGTGCTCAAGGACGGCGCCTTCAAAGGCACTGCATTCGTCGACGTCACGGACTTTGAGAGCTGCGACCGCGGCCTCGCCCTGCACCAGAGCCAGTTCAAGGCGTCTTCGGACGGGAGCAGTCGCCGCATCAACGTGCGCGAGGCGGTCTCCAAGACGCGGCTCGAGCAGATCGCGGAGCGCTCTAAGTTTTCCCGCAATCAGGTCCTTCGGAAGGCGTACACGGGCAAGACGAAGGCGGGTCCATTGCCCGCTCGTCCGAATGCCTCGGACAATGAGAGCGAGGAGGGGAGCGTCGACGAGGACGAGGGCGAGGAGGACGAGGACGAGGAGGGCGAGAGCGGGGACGCGCGTGCGATGCAGGGCCCGCTGGGCAAGGACCGCAAGGGAAAGGAGGTCGTGGGCGAGGTGGATCCTCAGCGCAAGCGAAAGGTGATCGAGGAGGCGTACCTGAAGCAGCGGCGCGAGCTCATGGACATGGCGGG
>NW_005197407.1:10015-24503 GCF_000372725.1 Emiliania huxleyi CCMP1516
CATGGCTGACACCGCCACTACCACGGCACCGGGCAGGGTGAGGCGCTAGAGGGTGAAGGGTGCATAGAGGCGAGGTGAGGCGGCACCTAGGGGCAGTGACCCCCGTGAGCCGGCAAGCCGACGCGCCACTACCGGGCAAGATGGAGGCCGAGCTGCGACCCTCACAGCTCTCGCGGCATGCGTCCAGAGCTCGATTCATCTGCCTCGCCGCTCGCTCGCCGCCTTTTGTGGGACCTAAAGAGAGAGGTTCTGAGCCGTCGGGCGGCGCTGATGGTGGCCCGCGTGGGTGGAGCCCGCGGCAGCTAGGCCGCCTGGGCGCGGGGGGGGTGGTCCGGTGCTTCAGAGGCAGCGTGAGCGACGGGGGGGGCGAAGGATGTGAGGCGGCTCGCCTGCAGCGCCCACCTGCTGGGCCGTCTGGATCTGCGATTACGCCTCGGGAAATGCGAGATCATCCAGAAAATGTCTGCAGACCTCAAACCGATGGCCTCAAAAAGTCGTTGTCAGCCACCGATTTTCCGTGTCGCCCGACCCGCCACCTCACCGGCCCGGCGTTCGGAGGCGTAAAATCTTGGTCGGCCGTTGGGCCGGTGCCATCGGCCGCGGTCGAGTCGACCGTGCCCCGTCTTGGGCACGATGGACATGTGACCGGCTCCGGTCAAGATGTGCCCCGGCATGGCGGATGAGGCTCTCAGGTTGGGCGACGCGAGCGCCGAGAAGGTGGAGCAAGACCTCGCGTCCCCCATGGGCTTGCTCGGTTGGCAGGGTTGGATTTGGGTTCTTTGTGATGCGCCAACTTCAACTTCCGAAACGACTCAACAGGGCCCAAAGACGGGGGAGCGACCGGCCTAGCCGCAGATTCTCCCAGATTCTCCAGTGAGACGAAATTCCCCCTCTCGAAACCCGCCCCTTTTAATTCATTGCGGCCGCGGGTTTGCTCGAATTACTTTTCCCTCGCTAGTTTTTTGGCATTCAAAAAACCGAAATCCCATGCTGAACACAGGGTTTGCGGCGGTCACTGTCCTACCAGCGGCTCCAGGCACAGTGGGGCCGCGGACACCCGTGAAACTAAGCCGTGCGTGATGCGTCAAAGAAAGAAAGAAAACAGAGACCCAAGAGAAAAATGGGAGGACAGCACGCCGCCACCACACAGGGATTTTAAGGAGAGGAGTGTGGTGCTAGCCGTCGCCCACCCTACATGTAAACCCTTGGTCGTCTGCCTCTTTCTATCTCCTTCGCAGTTCCTCCTCGCCGATTCTCGCTGCAACCTTCATGCCACCTCGCGGTCGTCCCACTCTCGTCGTTCTCCCTCCTTCCTCCTCTGTCGCGTCGCTCTCGTCTGCCTCGTCTTGCGACGCCGCCGCCGCCTGCCGATCCCTTGCTCTCGCACACTAATGTCGGCGGCGGCTTCTCCCGCCTTTCGGCGCAACTCTGCCCTCCTCGTGGCATATATTTTGGCCCCTCGTGCCTCGAGTTTATCGAGCTCTCCTCGCGCAAGGACGACTCTTCTGACGCCCACTGCGATCATTTCTGCCAAGTCATATCGTTGCCCAGGTCCACTCTCTCTTCGAACACTTGTACCTCCACCGACCGATGATGCTGGCGCTGGGGTCCCCTTCGTTCGGGCGCATCGTTACAGCTGACGACGGGATTACCACGCGCCGTGAGTTCGACGCGGTCGGGAGGCCTTGAGGAGAGGCCAGCGAGGTGGCGATCGCTGTACTTCATGGTCGTCATCAAGTGACCGGCTGACAAGCCAGAGGTCGATACTCTGGACGACCCATAGGATGCCACGAATGCCTGAAGGAGAGGGAGGCGAGGCCAGAGGCAGGCTCAGCTGCTCTCGGGTGATCCCGCTTTGGAGGCTGAAGGACCCGATGGTCCTGTCACATTCGCGTTCCGAGTCGTGGGGGTAGAAGAATTCGAGTAGAAATCGAGTCAGCACTTCCTTGTAGTACAGCGGACCGCCAGGCTCGCCGGCAGCTTCTTAGAGAGAGATTTTTAGAAGCCAACAAGAAATGTGTCACACAGAGTGATTTGCGCTTCTTCAGCTTCTTCAGGTCACAGGTGTTTCGTCCTCGTCGGAGTCTTCTTCCCCGGCTTCCTACCGTTCGGCTCTACGTTCATTTCGTTCAGCGTGGCTCACTGCGAAGGGAATTCTCTTTCCGTCGCAAGAGCCCGACCGACAAACACGGGGAACCTCCATCAAGAGCCCGACCGACCCTTGGCGGCCAAACCCGGCGCGAGAGGGTCGCCGTGTTGTCGCGCATCTGACTCAGGATGGCGGAGCCCATTCACTCCCGCCTCGACCGCGCAGCGCTCGAGGAGCGCTGTCAGCAGGCCGAGCGCCGCATCGCCCAGCTCGAGCGGTCCAACAAAACGCTGAAGGGCAAGCTCGCCTTCTTCTACGAGAGCGAGCCCGTCACGGCGAGAGACGCGTTCATGCGGCTGCTGACGGAGCTGATGCGCGCGTCCCGGCGCTACGTGCACCGGCTTCGCCTCGCTGCCTCGGCGAGGCCGCGCATACTCCTGTCGCTGCTCGTGCTCGGCATCAGCCTCACGCTCACGCGGCTGCTCCTTCCGACGCCGCTGCTGCAGCTGCCGGTCGAGCGGCGTCCTCTGCGAGCGGCGGTGCGCAGCTGCTCGCGCAGCCGGCTGCGGCACGTCTACCTCTGCCGCGACGCGGGCGGCCGGCTGCGGGAGTGCCTGTGCGACCCGCCGCGCGTGGGCGGCGGCGGCTGCAACGAGTCGGACGCGGACATGTGCAACGCGGGCGGGCAGGGTCCGTACTGGCGCTTCTTCCACGAGCTTCCCGAGGCCGAGCGGAGCAGCCGCCTCTGCTTTGGGCTGTTTGCCGCCTTCAAGCCGGCGCGGCGCGAGCCGGGCGAGGCGGAGCGGCAGCGCTGCCTCAACAGGCTCGAGCGGAGCTACTGGCCCGAGGCGGTGCGTTACGGCGGCGGGGTCAGCCTGGTGCTCGCGCTGCTGCTGGTCCGCCGGCTCGAGAGGAACGCAGACCCGGCCCTCAAGGCGGCGACGCTGCGCGTCGGCCTGCTCCACCTGCCGACGGGCCGCTTCGCAGACATGGGCTCCGGCGCCGTCGTCAAGCGGGACGCGGGCGAGTGCTACATCCTCACGGCGGCGCACGTGCTTGTGGGCTACCGCGCGCGGCGGGCGAGGGACGAGTACGCGGGCCCCGACTGCCTCCTCACGTTGGGCGTGTACGAGGGCGACGCGAAGCCGGCGCGGTGGGTGGCGTGGGCGAGCTGCGTCACGCCAGACAGTCTGCTGCGCAGCTGCTCGGACGACGGCGCCACGCTGCAGGACTTGGCGGTGCTCAAGGTGGGCGGCGCGCTAGCGCTCGACCCGCCCGCGTACGGCAAGGCGCAGAACGCCTTCTCGCGCTTCGAGGTTGCCGCCCGCTCCGACGACCCCGCGGAGGGGGTGGGTCGGATGCCTCCGCCCCTCGAGCTCGACCGCAGCCGCAGAGCCCTCGCGCATGGCGCCGACCTCTCCGTGTGCGGCTGGGCGTCGTGGCGGGACTCGATGCGGCAGCTCTACCTCGACCGCTCGCGCTGCCTCGGCGTGGACAGCGGGCTCATCCGCAGCCGGCTGTGGGTGCACGCCGGCTCGTCGGGCGGCCCGTGTGTCAACGCCGCCTCGCAGGTGGTCGGCGTCGTCTCGCACGACAACGACGCGCACGCGGACCCAAAGAGGTTCTGGTCGTCGCACCGCGCCGTCACCGAGCTCACTCCGGAGCACGGGCTGCCGCCCGAGGTCTACGAGCCCGAGACGGTCCTCGAGGCGCTGGTGCCGTCGCCGCTGCTCCGCTGCCTGCCCCCCTCGCCCGCAATGTACTAGGACTCCAGTTTCCGGGCATCTTTCTTGCATCTATTCTCTCTCTATTGATATTTTTGCCACTCGCGTCTGTGGTAGAAGGAAAGAAGAGACTCACAAGCTAAGGTCGCCGAAAATTCTTTTTCTGGTGGCTGAATCCTCTTCCGCCGATCGACCTCACATTCAGTATTTCAGTTGTACGTACTTTTAGCTTAATGGGAGAAAAGGGAGAGGGGGTTTGTTCTCTAGGCCCCTAGGTACCCGTAGGGGCCTCTACGGCACACGGGTACGGCTCGGGGCGAGAGCTCGGATGGCGCGGTTCACCCCCTTCACCGTCTCTCTCAGTTGTACAGTCGTGTACTGATTGAAGACAGATCTGGCCAACTCTGAGCAGCAGCCTCGCTCGCGACGCCGATGTCGAAGATCGCCTGGACTGCTCTGGTCGCCTCCGCTGCCTGCGTGGCGCTCGTGCTTCTGAGGCGGCGCCGTCGTGCAAACGGACGCCACTCAGTCACCGTGATCGACTCGGCTAGCGTCCTGGACGCCGCGTTGACTCGCTGGTCATGCACCCACCGCGTGCTGGGGCTCGATGTGGAGTGGGTGGCCGGATCTCGACCGGCGGCGCTGCTGCAGCTCAGCTGTGGCGACGAGACAGTCGTGGTGCAGCTCTCCAAGCTTGCCCCGCCCGAGGCCCTGCTGCGGCTCCTCGCCGACCCGCGGACGAGCAAGGTCGGAGTGGGTGTTGCGCAGGACCTGCGCCGCCTCGAGACATGGGCCAACACCGGGGTGGACGCGTGCTCCTCTCGCCGCCTCAGCTGCGGCGGCGGCGTCGACCTGATACCGATCGCCGTGCGGTGCGGCTGCGCGGGCCGGAGCCTCGCCTCGCTCTCGGAGGAGCTGCTGGGCGAGAGGATGCACAAGGGAGCGGTGCGGAGGAGCAACTGGGAGGCGGACACGCTCAGCGTCGAGCAAGTCGCGTACGCCGCGAACGACGCGCGCGCCTCGCTGCGTGTCTACCTGGCGCTGCTGGCACGGCTGGACTGGCGGTCACGGGCGCCCCTTCCCACAGTGGCCGCCCCTTCTCTGCCGCCGCCGCGCAGCGGCGATGCGGCGGCGGCCCGTGGCCGCTGCGTCCGGATCCCGACTCGCTCTCAGCCCGTCTACGACGGCGAGCCCTCACCTCTCTCCTGCGCCCGCGATGCAGTCGCTTGAGTGTGGGCGGTGCGAACAGGCTGGCTGATGCTGGACCCGTCCGGGCAGCCGATGTGCCGCATGGCGGCGAAGCGCGGCAGGTGGTACCTCGCAAAGGGGCTGGCGAGCCTGCTGCCCGAGGGGGACCCGCTCGCTGCTCAGGCGCCGGGGCGGACGATCCGGCTGCACTTCGAGCCAGGCGGGCCGGGGAACGCTGCCGAGCCGTGGCTGCTCGCCGGCAAGCGCAACGCGTGCGTTGGCTGCGGCGGCGAGGCGGGAGGCGGCGGCGAGGGCCGCGGTGGCGACGGCAGCCGCTGCGGCGCTGACGGGGCGGCGGCGCGGCTGGTTCGCTTCAGCGTGGTGCCGCACGCCTTCCGACGGCACCTGCCGGATCCCATGAAGAGCCGCGACTCGCACGACCTGGTGGTGCTCTGCGTCGGCTGCTACGGCGTGCTCGAGCCAGCCTACGAGCGCCACCGGCAGCACCTCTACCGCAGGCGAGCCCTCTCGCGCTGCCCCCTCCCCCTGCCCTCTCGCGCTGCTTGGGCTGCACCAGGAGGCGGGCCCCTGTAGGCACGGCGTGTCGCGGAGCCCCGCGCCGCGGCGGCAGGCGCTGGGCCAGGAGGAGGCGAAGGCCCGCTCTGCCGCCCTCGCCCTCTCCTCGCACCACGGCGCGCGGATCCCCGCCGGGAGGCAAGCCGCGTGCAGCGAGGAGGGCGGCGTGCGAATGCGGTCGCTCCTCACCGCCGTTCTCGAGTGATCAGGCGCGCCGAGCTGGAGGCGGTGGTGGCCTCGGCGCTGGGGGTGGAGCCGGGCCACGTCACGCGCGACATGGCCGCCGGCTTGGCGCGGCAGCATGCGCCTGGGCGACAGCCTCCGGCGCCAGGCTGGCTGTCGCTCGAGGAGCAGCTGATGCGCGCCGTCCTCTCCTCGCCGGGCGGCGCCAACGGCGGCGGCGGAGGCGGCGGCGGAGGCGACGGAGCGGGCACGCTCCACGATTTTGTGCGAGGGTGGCGGGAGGTCTTCTGTGAGGCCCTCCAGCCGCGACATCTACCTCCCGGCTGGAGCACGGAGCACCGCCGGCCGGTGCGGCCGGCCGTGGCCGACGCCGCTGCGAGAGTCGAGAGCGAGACCGCGGCTGACCCGCGAGAGCGTTTACATGATTGTAACACCGGGAGATAGAGAGTGTGTGTGACCGCCTAGGGCGTAGGGGGACCGCGCGTAGTGACAGGATGTACATGTAGTGGTCTATCCTGAGCCCTGGTCTGACAGCCTGATACAGCAAACCCCGGACAGCGCCTGACAGTGCCCGACAGCCCGACAGCGCTGAAACAGCACTTTCTCCGACAGTCTTCTGACAGCACGTATATCTCTGACAGTCTGACAGCAGAGTCTGACAGTCGAGGGGTCCCGTCGCTGTCAGGCCCTAACGTGACAGCCTGACAGCTGCCCGACAGCCCGACAGCACACAGTGGTCTGACAGCAGCGCTGACAGCCCGACAGCAGCACAGACCGTACACTTAGTACACAGAGACCCCGTAGAGCCTCTTTCTTGTGCCCCATGAGGGTGTAACAAAATTACATGCAAAGACATGTGAGTGTGGTCCATGTAGTCATGGGATGGTCATGGGTCTCTCTTTCAACCCTCCCGCCCCACCTCTGCGGACCCCTCTCTATCACCGGCGGCTGTGTGCTACTACAAATGAAGCTACCAGCTAGCCTTCTGGGGCCCTACAGCCATATGCCTACGGCGTCTGGGTGGGGGTGGCCACCGCCGTCTGTGCCGCCGCCGCCGCCTGCGCCTGCGCCGCCATCTGCGCTCCTCAGGCGGCCGCCGCCGCCGGCGTGATCACGCCGTAGGAGGGGGGCAGCTGCGTAGCCGCCAGTAGAGTCCTGCTGGTCTCCTCTTGATAGTGTCATAAGTGTTGCTGGTGTGTGTCAGAGCCTGACAGCACCCCGACAGCACCACCTGACAGCACCTGACAGCAACAGCCCAACGTCTGACAGCAGCAGCGCAGCCTGACAGCTCCGACAGCTCCGACAGCGTCTGACAGCACCACCCGACTGCTCCGACAGCACCTGACAGCACCAGAGCACCTCGACTGTCAGACACGCACCCGACAGCACCCGACAGCACTGACAGCACCTGACAGCTGGTCTGACAGAGGCACCTGACAGTGCCTGACAGTGCCCGACAGCCCGACAGATCACCTGACAGCACCTGACACGTGACAGCCTGACAGCCAGGTGGCTCAGGGACAGGGGGCCTCTTGTCCCTCTATCTATCGGTCTTGCCCTAAGATCAAAAAGCATTAAAATGTAGATTCTCTTTTTACTCTAACTGCATTCACAGTACTCTATCCCAGCGCAGCACGCGCGCCTCGACGACCCACGTGCCACGTCCGGTCGCGCACGCCGTGCCAGCGCGGCACGTCCACCCCGCCCAGCCCCTCGGCCTCGCTCGAGAGGGGCCGTGGCGCCCCGGCGCGCTCCCAGACCGCATCCGACCCGGTGCACCCGCCCTTTGGCTCGCCCACGAAGAGGGCGGGGAGGCCCAGCCGCGCGCACTCCTCGGCGAGAGCGGCATCGCCCTCGTCGCCCCGCGGCCACCACGCCCAAAAGACCGCGTCCACGCCAAAGGGCGCGAGCGCCGCCGCCGCATCGCACGCCTCCGGCTCGAGGCCTGCTGGCAGCCCGACCCGCGAGGGGGCCGCGTCGGTCGTGCGCCAGGCGAGGCCGCGCCGCCGCATCGGCGCCGCGAGGACGCCCGCCCCCGCCGCGACCTCGAGCACGCTGCGGCAGCCGCGCGAGCGGAGGTGCGCGGCGAGCGCGTCGGCCCACTCGGCCGAGTAGAGCGCCCACGAGACGGCGTCCTGGTAGAGCGCGCGGCTCAGCGCGCGGGACCGGCGAGGGTCCGCCTCCAGGGCGGCCGCCGCCTCGCCCTCCCCGCCCGCCCGCAGCAAGCGGACCGCCATCGCGCCGCTCGCCAGCTCGGCCGCCTCTGCCTCGGTGAGCAGCGAGCCGTCCCGCGCGCTCGCCAGCCGCGCAGAGAGCAGCCCGCGCAGCGGCGCCTTGAGCGCGTCTCCGCACGGGCAGCGGAATGGCGGCTCGGGATCCTCCCCGGTGGCGTCGTCGGCTGCCGGTGGCGGCGCTGCCGGTGCCGCCGCCGGCTCTGCGCGCCGCCGCTGCGAGGGCGCTTGGTCACAGCTGGCGAGGGCGAGCTGGATTTGCACCTCGCCCATGCTCGCGCGGTTGCGCTTGCGTCCCGACCTGCTGGACGCAGCACCGGGCGCCTCCTCCTCGTCGAGCAGCGCGGCGACGGCCTGCATGCCCACGGTGAGGCCGCCGGCGGGGACGTGCGACGCGAAGAGCACGGGGGTGTCGTCGTCCGGCACGGCAGCGGGCGCGGCCGCCATCGAAGGAGCACCGGAGCCACTCTCGGAGCGCAAAGTCCTCCTGGTCGGCGTCGGGTCCCGCACCACGCGCCACTCGCGCCGGCGGGTTCACCAACGGCCGGGGTGGGTGCCGCACCATCGAGCACAAGTCGTCGCCGTTCTTCATCGCGAGCTCCTGTGCGCCCGCAAGCGCGCCTGCACGCGCTTTGACCTTTGAGCTTTGTGCCGGGCTGGAAGTTCTTCTCGATCCCGCGCAGCTGCTTATCAAGCGCGTACACCACACCCCGTCGACGAGGTCCACCTCCTTCGCGCTTCGGCTCCTCACCTGCGACCCAGCGGCCCTTGCCCGAGAAGTGTAGGGTAATCCAGCCGCCCCAGCTGCCGTCGGGCAAGTATCCCGTCGCGTAGCCCCCGAGAGATAGCTCGGGCAGATGCCAACATGCACGCGAGACACATCTTTAAAAGCACTTAGGTTAAAAGCACTTAGGTCGAGAGAGAGAGTTTTGTTCTTAGGTCGAGAAAGCCAACGAGAAAAAGAAATCGCATACGAACACCAGCGCGTTATGGGTGGACGCGGGACAGATGATGACGACACGCACGAGCGACACACAGACACAAACAAGCTCACAAGACACACAGCCAGCGTGCACGCTAGAGATATACTCTTAGGTAGGTAGGTAGAAAGGTGAATAACAGCCAGGCTCGGACTGGACACCAACGCGGTATGGGTGGACGCTAGACAGATGATGACGACACGCACGAGCGACACACAGACACAAACAGGCTCACAAGACACACAGCCAGCTGGCTGCCACACACCCTGAGTCGGCGTATACATAACTCAGGGCCACATCCTCCCTGTCGCCCCCCCCAGCACTCCACGGTGCCAAGGGCACAAACAAGGGCACAACTCAAACAACAGACAACAGGAAGTGACATGTGAGGCTAGAGCAGCTGGCTCCACCTCTAGCAATCTCGCCGGCCTGCGAGGCACGGACGAGACCGTATGTGGGGTCTAGTGAGGTGTCTATGGACGCTCTCCTCATGGGCTAGCCGCCTACGGCTAGCCCTTCTCGCACTCACAGGCGATGACAATCCATTGTATGAGCGTATGCAATACTCTTGCCACATAAAAAAGAAATTGTGCTGCGCCTCCTGACACCAGCTCCAGCCGTATCATGACGGTGGCGCTGGTTCCGCTTCTGCTCGCACTCGTCGTGCCGCTCCGGCCACCGCTCCGGCCGCCTGCGCTCCACGCCGTGTCGCTGCCGCTCGCCGCGCCGCGCCGCGCCGCTCCGCCGCTCCTCTGCGACGCTCCTGCCGCGGAGAAGCTCGACTTTGACGACGCTCTCGCAGGCATCCTCAGCGCGGCCGAGGCGGCGGGGTCGCTCGAGCCGGTGCTCGACGAGTGGCTGGAGCAGGTGGACGAGACGTTCGTCCCGACCCTCGCGAGCAAGCTCGAGGCGGTCCAGACCGCCAGCAAGCCGGACACGGACGAGGTTGCAAAGCTGTCCGCGCTGCTCTCCGCTGTGGAGCGGCGCTCGCACGAGCGCTTCACGCTGGCGCGCGAGCAGCTGCAGGACCTGCTCGGCGCGGGGGAGATCAACAAGCTGGACGCCAAGCTGTGCAAAATGATCAACGACGGCAAGCTCGACGCAGGCTTCCTGTACGTGCTGCAGCAGAACGTCGAGGCGGCGCGCGAGGAGGCGGACGGCTCCCTCCTCAAGCGGGACACCTCGAGGACACGTCCAGGACGTGTCCAGGACCTGTCGATAGGATGACGACTCCCTCCTCAAGCTGCTCACCCACATCCACACCCGGACCGAGGAGGAGCTCGAGAAGCGGACGCCGCCAGGCCTCGCGCTGCTGCACAAGCTCACGCGCACCGGCGACGGCGCGCTGCGCGGGCGGATCCTGAGGCACTACCTCGCGCCGCAGGGGTCGGTGCGGCTGCCGGACGGTCCGCCAGCGAGAGGCGGCGGCCGCCGCGTAGCAAGGCCGCCCTCTGCGCACGCTGCAATGTGCGGCCATAGGGACCGCTATGCCGCTCGACACTCCGGGCCCCGCCCTCGTCCCGCCGGGCGACCTGGCAGAGGCGATCGAGGGCGCCGTCTCGAAGGCGCGCGCGCGGCGCACGTCCTCCCTCCAGTCCCTCCTCCCCGCCTCCCGGCTCGATCACCTTGTGTGCTCGCTGCTCGGCTCACTTCACAGCCGCAGCCGCAGCAGCAGCAGCAGCAGCAGCAGCAGCAGCAGCAGCAGCAGCAGCAAGCGGAGTAACCCGCCCACCTTCTCCGGCAGGTGCTCTCCCTGCCGATCGACCGCGCCGCCATCGACTCGACGGTCGAGCAGGTCCGCACCGTCGCCAAGGAGGCGAGGACGGTCGTGGAGGAGGCGTACCCGCAGGCGCGCCCCGCCCCGCCCCGCCCCCCCCCGGCCTTTTGGGCGGAGCGCCCCCCCCTTCCGCCCCCCGCCTTGCCCTCGCGCGTGCGCCGCCATCTCGGCTCGAGCCGCCTCCGCTCCCGCACCGCAGGAGCAGCTCGACGAGTTCACCGACCGCCTGACGCCCGTCTTCACAGCGGCAAAGGGGATGAGCGGCTCAGCGCGCTCATAGGGGACTCCGCCGGGGGGAGGGCTTGGAGGGGGCGGGCGGGGGTCCTCTGGTCGCTCGTTGAGCCACGAGCTCGGCCTTGTGCTTCGTCGGGCGAGGTTGGGAAGGGCGGTTGGCTCTGGCTCTGCAGTGTGGACGCGCTGTGCACTCTACAGAGAGTACTGACTGAGTACGTCAGTACCCGCCGTCACGCAAGCCGTCGACACAAGCATGTAGTGGCCTTTTCCAAGGTGCCACGCAAGGCTAAGAGGTGACTAAAGTGTTCATTGAGAAGTGACTCGCTGGCGGTTAGGCTCGAGAGAGTTAGGACGATTAGGAACCCCGCTGCCTGTGCACCCGCGCCCACTGCACACCTCTGCACAGTTATTGTTATATGGTGTTATGGCTCTCGGGGCATAGGGCCCCATAACACCCATAACACCCATAACATGTTATGGGCTGCTATGAGAGAGCCGTCCCGGATCCACCGGTGTTATGGCCCGAGAGGCCACACCGAACTGCTCGCCGCTGGAATTTTCGCTTCCGGCGCGCTGCCGCGCGCGAGCTTCGGCATCGATCGCCAACTATTTTCTCCTTTGCCCTCTCGGATCTCAGAGCACAGCGAGTTGTACGTGTGGTCGTCCTCCGTCGCGACACAGACAGCACATAGTTGAAGCCGGGAATCCTCTTGAAGTCGGAGACGCGCAGGTCAACTGACGAGGGCTTCTGGCTCATGAACATCTTCATCCGCTAGGCCATGGTTGACTGGTAGTAGCTACGCGGCACGGGGCGGGCGCTCCAAAAGAAGAATTTTACGGCCAGGATTCGCGCGGCCGGGGGCTCCGTAAGAAAAAATCCTTGCAGGGGTCAAATTCGGTTTTGGCCGAGTCATAGCTGCTGTTATGAGGTTGTTATGCTGTGGCCGTCATAACAACTAGTGGGAGGTGTTATGAGTGCTATCTATGAGGTGTTATGAGGTGTTATGAGGTGTTATGAGGTGTTATGGATTATGGTAGGGTGGGCGGCATAACAGCCATAACAGCGATGGAGGTGTTATGTTAATGAGGTGTTATGAGGTGTTATGAGGTGTTATGAGGTGTTATGGGGTGTTATGAGCTGCCAGCCATAACAGCCATAACACCTGTTTATGGCCGCTCTCATAACCTTGATTGGGGTCAATTGCTGCCGGGTGTGGTCTGCGTTGTGGTTGCGCAGCGGCACTGTGAGGTGGGACGCACCTCACAGGTCACCAGTCTCTATCGGTGGCAACACACTACAGAGCTCTATCTACCCTCGTGGTACGTGGCAGGTTACTAATACGAGCGTCATTTTGTACCCACCCCCCCTAGTTCGTGGGGACCCCCCCGCCGGTCGGTGGTCTGCCCCGGAGGTGGACCGGACCCCCCCTCCGGTCGGTCGCTCTCTCGGCGGCGGGAGGTGTGACGACCGACCCCCCCCTCGGTCGGTGTCCTTGCCGTGAGCCCCTCAAACGCTCTCTCCCCCTCCTTCTCGCGAACCGCCACGGGCGCTTCGAAATCGCCGGTTTTCACTATGAAAACTAGTTACGCAGCCAAGCGCCAAGGAGACTTCTTCGCCGAGGCCCGAGCAAGCCCGACGCCCCCGACCCCACACATGTACATGTGACATGTGTGTGGAGCATCTACGCAGTCGCAGGCCTGGTTCTGCTTGCCGTCGCTTTGTACACGCTCTGGCCGCGCTCAAGCGGCTCGTCAACGGGTACAGTGTGTCGCCGGCGAAGCTAATCGTATGGACGACGACGACCAGAGTGTGGACATGGACAAGCTCGTGTTCCGACCCAATCCTGAGCGTCTCGGTCTCGAGCTCAGCCCGCACTCGGACGACGAGGAGTGATTAGACGGGGAGAGGGCGCTTGGTCTCTAGTATTTCGAGATACTAATTTATTCACAGCTGCGGCGAGCGTCGGTGTGCGGTGTGTGTGACCCTCGAGCCAACCCGACCGACTCCCCCCCCCCTCGGTCTGTGCTCCGACCGACCGGAACCCCCCTCCGGTCTGCGGTCTTCCGCGGCCGTCGACCGGACCCCCCCCCTGCGGTCGGTCGGTCTGCGCTGGGCGCTCAAACCGCGAACTCGGCCTGTTCACTACAAGAAAGATGAATGAAACGTGTGTCGTATCAACGTCGATGTAGAGAGAGAGCCTGCCAGGCTCTGTGCAAACTGGCCCTGCCGACCGGAACCCCGAGGGGGCAAATGGGAGAACGTTTCACTGCGCGCGTCGTGTTCCTCCTCCGGCGGCCGTTCGCGACCACCAGAGCATCAATCACAACACACCGCCAAAGGTAAACCGATTTCGCAAAATGATTTGTCCCACAAATCTCAGGGCTGCGCCGCTCCCCCGGGAGAGCCTGCTTGTGCTGTACCTCTGCTCACGCGTGCGGCTAGCTCGGTGCTCGAGCGGCCGCCTTTCTGAATGAGTATGTACGTCTTTGACGGGGTGGTCGAGACGTTTGAAGACCTTGACGCCGGCGTGGTGCAAGCGACAGGAGCAATGATGGAGATGCCGGGGGGCGTCTCCAGGAATGTCCTCTCGATTGTGGGCCAGATTGAGCACGAGGTACTGCGGCCTCGCGCCTGAGCCCAGAACCCAATCGCGCGCTCAGGATGCCGCACACCCCTCATGATAGGGGGCGGCCGAGAGCCGTCCCGACCCCGTGAGCCTGCCTGCACCAGGGCGGACAAAGGAATGTCTTGACCACATACGGTCCAGCTTGCTGTGTTAGCAATGCGTAGTGGCAGCGGTGGCACCCTCACGCACCATAGAGTGGGGAGACCATCCGCCCCCCCCTTCCCCCCCCCTTCCGGGATCCGTGCATTGTGCGCACGATGTAGCCCTTTTGCGGTGCAGGTGATAAACGACGTCGGGCTGGGGGGGGACGATGCGATGGCCGAGGAGAGCAACATCACCACTGATGCGACGACCAACGAGGCACAATGCGGCCCAGGGAGCCCCATCACCCTCCGTCTTCTCTACGCAGCAACAGTCAGCCGGCCGCTCCCTAAGCCACTCCCCTCGGCGGCTATCTCCCAGGCGACGACGATCGCGTTCGAGTTCGAGCCGGACGCGCCCTTTGAGTGGTGGCAGAAGCATGCCTGCGGCCTGCCCCTCTCCGTTCTCACGACCCCGGTCGCAAGAGTAGATTGGCCTCGGGGTGTTCGGAACGCCGGAAGGCTGTGAATGGGATCCAAGCTGACCGCTGCACTCCCCCACCCTCGACAACAGGCTGCGGAACTGGACGGTGGGCAACGCAGTCCTTACACCACGAGGTGCGCAGCGGAAGGGAGAGGCCAGAATGGGGCTGGAGGAGGGAGAGGGAGGGAGGAAGAAAGACAGACGCAGAGAGAGAGAAGAGGCGCCGGTTGCGCACTCCCCCAATAGAGGAAGCTCAGAGCAGCGGTGCCCGCAGGATGGCTAAAAACTCGCGCAACTGGATGGAGACCAACACCC
>NW_005197407.1:26358-28960 GCF_000372725.1 Emiliania huxleyi CCMP1516
GCTTTTTTCGGGGAGGGGAATTTTTTATTGAGGTTCTGCTGGTAGGGGGGCGGTTTCTTTGGGGCCTCGTTAGCTTCCGGAAACGTTGGTCGCCCGGTGTTGGCCCCTGGGGTGGTTCAGTTGTGCAGGGGGGCACAGGAGGGTCGGTTCTTTTCGAGCGCCGCGCGATGTTCACGGTGAGAGAAGGGTGGGCGGCGCGCAGCTTGTTCCAGTCTCGCGCGTGTCGCCGGCCGCTGCTTCTCGTCGACCAGCCCGGCCACAATCTCCTCGACCTCCTCGAGGTAGTCGTTGTACTGGACGAGCGTCGCAAAGTCCTCCTCGCGACGATAGTACGCCTTGCGCACCTGCCGCCGGTAGTCGCGCTCGAGCGCGAGCCAGCGCTCCTCGTCGCGGGACATACAGCGCGGTTCTCAAAATAAATTTTTTTTTCAACATTTTCTTTCTTCACACACACACACACACACACACACACACACACACACACACACACACACACACACACACACACACACACACACACACACACACACACACACACACACATGTGCCGCGTCGTCCCGTGCCACCCCCGAGTTCATTTTACAACACACACACACACACACACACACACACTCACACACACACACACACACACGCAGCGCGCGCGCGCGAGAGAGAGAGAGTGAGTGAGTGAGTGAGTGAGAGAGAGGGACAGAGAGAGACCGAGACCGAGAGCGAAGACCGAGACCGAGACCGAGTGAGAGACAGACAGAGAGAGAGAGAGCGAGGTGGACAGACAGAAGGGAGGAAAGGGTGCAGTCACGGAGGTATGGATAAACCAGATCCCACTATGTTATATCATAGGACATAACATACTGAGATACCTGGCTCTTCCCTGGCATATCAGCTATCAAGAAACCGTCTGACTTCTATCTAGGAGGAGGGGAGCTCTGTATTCTGCTTTTTCGACACATCCACAGATCACATCCGGGCCATGGGAATATCGGTCCAGACGCTCTGGGTTCTGGTTTTTCGAGGTGTGAACGATCTCCCGGAGGGGTCATTCCGCCGGAATGACCCCTCATTAACTCATCGTATTCCGAATGGGTCGAACGGGAGCACTAAGACAGCAGCATGTTCTGGGTGGGAGGGGGAAAAAAGAAAGAAAACAGACAACCCAAACGAGGGATAGGGGAGGAGGACAGGGTCCACACCTGCACGAGCAGGATTTTGGACGATCAGGGGGACAGGTGGGGCTCTCCTGCTCCTGACAAGGGACACGACAGGCTCGCAGCGCGGTGCGCGGTGGACCCCCAACTCCACTGGCGGTCTCATCTCAGTCTAGCGACCTTCCTCCGGCTTCTCGCCGGCAGTCTCTCACTACCACGGGCACACTGACACAGGGGTGGCAGGGGCGGCGGCATGATGGGTGGGAGGAACCCTTGGGGGGAACCGCGTTCTGGTTTCTGGTTTCTGCGATTCATATCGAGTGCGATGGAGCGCCCCTCGTTGCTTTCACCTCTCAACGGCGACGAGAAGCGGCTCACCACGGTGCCTCAGCGCACAGTGTCGCTCCTCTGAGACTGACGCAAAACAGGCCAGCGTTCAGTTGCTCAAGCGCCAGGCACTCGGTGTTTGGCACGCCGACGCCCTGTCCGACGTTGAGAATGCCATTGGCGACCTGCACTTCTCGCCAACGACCTGGTCGAAGGACCCTCGCAGCCGTGACTACGACATGCAGCGCCTCGGATGGTCCACGCGGCTCGACAATCGCGAGCGCTTCGAACTCTTCCGATTCGTGGTTGGCAACGGCGCATCACCCGCTCTGGCCGTCAAACTCCTTGCCGCGTCGGAAAGCCTGCCAGACACGTTCGCCATAACCCAGAGCGTCTGGGCGCTCCTGCGCGAAGGCACTTGCGCCATCCTTGATGTGTTCGAGCTCGTTGAGACCGAGATCGTCGAGCCAGCTCGCCATCGGGGGCCGAAAAAGCAGATCCCGGATAACATATCGCGTCACGGCGCTCTGTGATTTCGTGCTCGATACCCCCGGGTTCGGATGGGGGTACACCTGTTCATTGGCTGGAATGAGCTCATTAGGACGAAGCGGGAGATGTCTTCACACCGCAGAAACCAGACCCACAGGCAGATCCCACGGGAAATCGAGGCGGGTGTCCCAGAAAACAGATCCCAGAAAAAACAGAGTGCGCTGCAGAAACCGACCGACCCCTCAGGGTTTTCGGCTATGGGAAACCGCCATGCCCATGGGAAACCGCACCAGAAACCCTATGGGAAGAACCGAGGTCTGGTACGGGGTGTGGAGGGTGAGTTGACCAGGGGGTTGTGCGCCGGGCCCTCCTGCTCGGCTCCAGCCCCTGTTGATAGGTCCAGGTGATAGTCCTGGATGGGCAATGCATACGCCTCACTGGGCCTTAGATCGCCCGACCGCGTCCCGGTGCTCTGCCGTCGGATTTGTGACTCCGCCGCACCGCGCCGCGGCCGGGGGCCCTCCGGAGGCCGAGGATGGCCGTGACGGACCGGGACGAGCTCTGAGAGGTTCAGTGTCAGTGTATATATTGTAGAGACCAACCATTTCCACAATATCTCTCAGTCTAGCTAAGCCTGG
>NW_005197406.1:0-1488 GCF_000372725.1 Emiliania huxleyi CCMP1516
CTGCTGATGCACCTCCTCGGCATCCCTTCGGGGCGGATCGCCGAGATCGAGATCCCGACCGGCCTGGCCGCTCCGCCCGGACGGAAGGGAGGCGCGGACGGCGCCTCTTCACGGCTGCGGGTGTGAACAGGCCTCCCGCTCCTCTTCGACCCCGAGAGCTGCCGGCAGCCGCCGGGCGAGGCGTGCCGGACCGCACACCTCTTCTTGTCGACCGACGGCCGTGCCCCTCCCAGGCTCTCGCTGCTCGAGGGCTCCGTCGACGCGCACAACTTCGGAAAGGGCGGCGCCGAGCTGCTCTTCGGCTGCATCCCCGCCGACGAGGACGCGCCGCCGCCGCAGCCGCGCCGCCGCCGCCGCTGGCGCAGGCGAGCGCAGGCGCTCCGGTGGGGCAGAGATTAGGGTTTGGGGCTCGAGGGGGGGTTGGGAGATAGAGCTCCGAGCTGCCGGGTTGGTGCCCCCCGTCGCGTGAGGGGGGGGGCGGATACATGAGTGCTCGACTGAGCTCAGAGGGAGGGACGGTGCTGTGGCGCGGACAGCCGAGGACTAGCGAGGTCACGGAGCGGCGATGATTTTGCTTGAGTGGTGTGGATACACAGAGATCACAGAGTCTAGGTCTCCGAGACTGATTGATGAGTGATGTACGGAGTATACGTAACACGTAACACAACTCTCTCTGTTTGCCAGAGACTCGCGCTTCACCTCCTTGACCTGCCTGGCCAATGCAAACACTGTTGAACAGTGACCCCTGTTGCCAACACTGAACACAAAGTCAAAGAAGAACATCAACGGCAAAAGGATTTCTCCTCTTTTTCGCTCGTGTGTCGAGATGTGTGTGCCGTGGGCTAGAGAGCGTGTGCGTGCGCCCACAGTCCGCGCCCTTTTGTCGTGCCAGTGTGGGAGTGTGTGCCAAAAAACATAGAGCAGGCATCTCCGGGAGAATGATGGGCGACGCACGAACACAGTGGCACCTGGCACAGCGCGCACCCCGCCAGTGCTGAACGAAAGAAAGAAAACAATCCAAATGAGGGATGGGAGGAGGACAGGGTTGCGCAAGGCGAAAGAAGCCGCGAGAACAAGGGACCGGCAGGCGGCGGCGTCGCAGGACGAGGCAGAAGAGAACGACGCGACAGAGGAGGAAGTGACAAGGGAGAGACCGACGAGAGTGGGACGGCCGCGAGGTGGCATGAAGGTTGCAGCGAGAAGCGGCGAGAGACTGCGAAAAGAGATACGAAGAGGCAGACTCCCCAGGGTGGGCGACGGCTAGCGCACCACACTCCTCTCCTTAAAATCCCTGTGTGGTGGCGGCGTGCCGTTCTCCCATCCCTCCCTTGGGTTGTGTGTTTTCTTTCTTTCTTTAGGACAGGGTCCCCACCTGCCACCTCATTCCTCATGCCCGCCTGCACGAGCAGGATTTTGGAAGGACGATCAGGGGCACAGGGGGTTCTCCTGTTCCTGACAAGGGACACGACAGGCTGCAAAGTGTAAAGA
>NW_005197405.1:0-1488 GCF_000372725.1 Emiliania huxleyi CCMP1516
CGGATGCAACGAGGTGGAGTGTCACCTGCCAGCCGCTGAGAGGATAAATCATGTCATACGGCGAGGTGCTTCCACGCGTCACCACCAGCATCCCATTCGTTTGCTTGTAGTCGCGACACCACGCGGCCTTGTGGAGTGAGCCGTGGGCCAAGTCGGCGGGGGTAATCGCGTTGGCCAAAGCCTGGCTCGAGTGTGAACGATTGGCCTCTGGCAAGACAGTCTCCATTGCTCCGAGAACGTGGAAACCCCTTTGCGCCATTGTGGCCTCAAGAGCCTCGCATGAGCCGACGAGGCTTCTCCCGCAGGGCCTGGAGCTCCACGGCGGCAGCGCAATTGCCCGCCAGTCGAGGTTTCCCTTGCAGGGAAGATTGCACGCAAAGGCGCGGCCTGCGGCGCGGCCAGACACGCTGTGCTGCCGGCGACCGAGGCTGCAGAATGTGGTTCCAGCGGAGCCGCTGACATGAACGTGCAGGACCGGGAAAATCGGCCTGCTTGCTTGCTTTTCGTGCACGTGGATGGCCGCGACGCTCTCCGGGCGTGGACGCCCACCCGTTGATCGTGTCTCAATGTGGCGCTGCAGCGACTGAGCTAGCACGAGCAGGTGAAACATGGTGCTCGTCGGGGCGCTTAGGAAAAAGGAGAAAGCCGAGCGAGCGGGGGCGGGGGGGCGGGGGGGCGGGGGGGGGGGGGGGTTCCCTCACCTGATCCCAAGCGTAGCGCGCCGAAGATCTTGCCGGAGGAGGAGAGCGCGGCGCCGAGAGGAGGCGCGGCGCCTGGAGGCGCGGAGTTGCCGTTCACCGCGGCCGCAGGAGTGAAGGGCAAGCCCCTACCCCTACCTAAGGGCAAGCATCTGGCGGCTCTGGCGAGCGCTGAGACGTCAAAGGGCACACCACACACACGCAGCGCGCGCGGAGCGAGGAGATCGACACGCCGTGGGCGTGGCGCCGCGCGCGAGCAGTCGGTCGTCATCAGCACCAAGAGCGCGATCGCCGAGCTCGGCCGCGCCAAGGGTAGCGCCGCGGGAGTCAAGGACCAACTCTGACGACCATCGTTACAAAAAGAATTGAGCGTGAATTCTTTTCAGGCTTCGGTCGCAAGAATTCTTTTCCGGGCAGGTAAAAATCTTTCGGGCGCCTCGCTTGAGCGCAAAACGGTCAGGCATGTCAATCGACCTCTCCTTTCTCGACCACCCTAGCTTCGGCTCGTCGTACGCCTTTGACGCCGACGACGCGGCGGCGCCGCTCTCGCCGGAGGCCGCCTCCTCCGTGACATCTTGGGACAAGTACATGCGGCCGTCGCCACCCCCGCCCGGAGGCGTCGCCGCCGCTCCGGCCGCCTCCCTCGGCCTGCACGCCCGCAGCGAGGCTCCTCCGCCGCCGCGCAGCCCGCCATCGCCCGAACGCGCCAGCGGTCTCGGAGACGCCCTCGACGACGGCCCCAGCCTCGACGCGAGCGCTGCTTCGGCCGACGCGGCGTCGGCCGCCTTCG
>NW_005197404.1:0-1488 GCF_000372725.1 Emiliania huxleyi CCMP1516
GGGAAGCGCTCGTGCAGCTCGTTCTCGTCAAGCATGAGAATCTCCTGGTGCGCGTCGGAGCGGTGACCGAAGGGCTCCTCCCACCAGCGCGAGGGCATTCTCGAGCAGGGTCTGGGCCTGAGGGCGTTGTTGCGCGAGCAGGCTGATTGTGCGGTATTGGGCCGTGTGTTTTGTGTGAACAGGTACAGGTACAGGTACAGGTACAGGTACCACAGGTACAGGTACAGGTACAGGTACAGGTACAGGTACAGGTGGTACAGGTACAGGTACAGGTACAGGTACAGGTACAGGTTGGGACCCCGTGTTGCGTGACACTGTGCGATTTCGGGCCCGGGGTTGTGCGTTTACGTGAACAGGTTGGAGCAGCAGCTCCTGAGCACGGCGCCGCAGGCGCCTGTTGATAGGTCCAGGTGACAGCCCTGGATGGGCAATGCATACGCCTAGTTGGGCCTCGGATCGCCCGACCGCGTCCCGGTGCTCTGTGGTCGGATTTGTGACGCCGCCGCACCGCGCCGCGGCCGGGGGCCCTCCGGAGGCCGAGGATGGCCGTGGCGGACCGGGACGAGCTCTGGGAGGTAAAGTGTCAGTGTATATATTGTAGAGACCAACCATGCCCACAATATCTCTCAGTCTAGCTAAGCCTGGGAAGGCGATGCCGGGGCCGTACAGCAGCTTGATGGTGCTTCGCCGGCGTGCGTCCCGGAGCGGTGCCGGACGGGCGGTCCGTTGGACAAAATCGTGGGACAACGCCGACGGCGCTCTGATTCGACTTTTTACTTCAAACAAAGACAGTCGCATCGCACTGCGGCGCGTGCGACTGTCAGGAGCGGATCCGTCAGTTAGTCGTGTTCACGCCGGGATCGTGTCCCCCACAACCTGGGCAACCATTCAGGGCGACGAGTAGCACAGCCTACTGTGCGGCTGCCACAGCTGTGACAGCGATGGGCTCGCCCTCACTGGCCCTCAGCCACTTGTGCTGCGGCTTGTGTGAGCGACACTGCTCGGCGACTGCCGCCCGGCACACTGTGAGACCATGGGTGTGAGTTTAAACCACGCTACCAGCGCTTGGTCGCTTTTTTCGGGATTGGAATCCACGTCCACAAATATTCCACGGAATACATTTATAGAGGGGAACCCACTCCCGGGTCACGCCTGGCGCCCGCGGGTAGCGGCACACGGCCACACGCACTACTCACACAGAGCACCCCCCCCCCCCTCCCCCCCCCCTCAGACTCAAGCCACCGGTGCGAGCCAGATGCGCTGGGCCTGCGGCGTGGCCGACACCCGGTCGAAGCCTTGCCAGGGCGCGAGGGCGCGTAAAGGAGCGCGGTGAGCGGCCGATCCGGTTCACTTGAGCTTGAGCAGGTTGGGCGTCTGGTGCCCGCGGGGCGACTCAGATGCCGTGCGCTCCCTTGACCTTGCATGGCATGCCGTCGACCACCAGCACGGCAGAGTCGATCGCCTTGGCCACGGTCTCGCCTGAAGAGG
>NW_005197403.1:0-1488 GCF_000372725.1 Emiliania huxleyi CCMP1516
CGCCACCCACCCACCCCTATCGCAGGTACGAGTGACTCGATCAACAACATGTCAGAGAACAAGACGGAAGTGAAGGCCCGCATCATTCCGGCCGAAAACGCGCCGGCTCTCAAGCCGGTCACCGAAGACGCGCCGGCCCTCGAGCCGGTCACCGCCGGCGGCTCGCCGCTGCCGTCGATCAAGGAGTTTCCGGAGGAGGAGCCCGCCGCGGCGGCGAGCGCCTGGCCTTCTGCGCGCGCCGGCGTCTGCCGACCCACTACCTGACCCGTCTCGCGTGATGCGTAGGGCGACGCCGACTGGAACGTCTCGACCAAGGAGTTTCCAGAGAAGGAGCCCGCCCCGTCGGTGAGCGCTTCCCACCACCTTTCTCCGCACACGCGGGTATTGCGGGGACACGGGATTCCTACAGGCGGGCACTTACATTGATCCTGTGACCTCTGCCGCACGTCACGCGCAGGGCATCGACGAGTGGAAGACCCCCTCCCCGCTCCGCAAGATCGAGCGCAAGGGCGAGTCCAACCTGGTCGACCGCTCCAACAAGACCACCAAGATCCCCACCCCGATCGGCCGCGTCGACTCCAACGGGTTCGCGGCGCTGCTCGGAACGGACGTCGACGAGGAAGACCTCGCTGGCGTCGGCTCCGCCGGCAAGAAGGGGTTGTTCGCCGCCCGCGAAGGCCGTTCCGAAGGGGTTGTTCGCCGTGGTTGAAAGAAGGTGGGCGAAAGGGGGAGAAGGAGGTTGCAGCACGCATCCAGCATACTGCCCAAAGCCGCAGAATCGGCACATCGCATACCCTCCGGCATTACATCCCAGACCGCCGTGGAGAGGGAGCTCGGGGGTGAGACAGGTCAAATCCAACGCTGCTAGCAGGCCGTTGCGGCCCGTGGTGCACCAGAGAGAGAGGTCGACGCGTTGCCCCCGCTGGCGACCCCGCGCGGCTCAGGCCGGCCAGAAGGTGTGTGGTGACGGCACCGTGGCAGGAGTGCGGAGATGAGCTCGCCGAACGCGAGCAGCAGATGGCCAAAGTGTGCCAGCGCGAGAGCCTCGCGAGCGGGCGCAGAAGGAGCTCGCCGTGACACGATGCCGGGCGGTGGTGGTGCTCTGGCGACTGTGCACAGTGGGCAAAGTCAGGCTGCAACAGGGCAGCACGATGGTAGTGCCCTGCTGCAGCCTGGCCTGACATGCACAGGGCGAACAGAGACACTACTATCGTCTGGCGCTCGTCACCGAACCTGGGCGAACTTCGACCGCCGCCACAGCTGGCCACGAGCACGCAGCGACAAAATGCTGACTGTACGGAAGTTGAGGCTGGTCGAGAGGAAGAGGCTGCCGTGCGAGCCGGCAGCTGGCTGGCTCGGGCGGACTGACTCCGGCGTCTTTTTTCGGCTTCTTCTTTCATAGTAGCGTATACGCTACTTTCGTTTACCCACATTAAGGGAGTATCTGGTTACGGTAACCATTACGGCATGCCCCAAGCCAAGCCGGAT
>NW_005197402.1:0-1488 GCF_000372725.1 Emiliania huxleyi CCMP1516
TTGTGCGCGGCAAGCGCCGCCTCCTCGTCGGCCTCCTCCCGCGCCCTCTTGGCCTTAGCCGCCGCTGCCGCCTCCTGCAGCGCGGCAAGCGCCGCCGCCGCCATCTCTCGGCTTTGCGGCAAGCGGCCACCTTCATCTGCATCCTCGCGAGCCGCGCCTCCTCGCCCTGCAGCGCCGCCTTGCGCCGACCAAGCTCCTCGAGCGCCTCGTCGAGGTCCGTCTGCTTCTTGTCGACGCAGCGCTGCGCCTCCTCGAGCGCCCGCGTCGCCGCCGCGACCTCTTCCCTTGTCTCCTCCATCTCCTCCGAGAGAGACGTGGCGGCGGAGGGTCCGGCCACCGGCGCCGCGGCGTCCTCCTCCGATAGCGACGAGGCGGCGGACGGCGCTGCCACCAGCGCCGCGGCCTCCATCTCCGAGAGCGACGTGGCGGCGGAGGGCGCTGCCACTGGCGCCGCGGCGTCCTCCTCTCCCTCCTCCTCGTTCTCTCCCTCCGTGGCGGTGGCCCCTTCCTCCGTGTGGAGTTCGGACAGAGTGATGTCGGGGTACGTCACATCGTGTCCAAGTTAACAATCACGTCAAATGTGACCGTCCCGACGGTGGCCACGGCGCCCATGGAAACGTCGCACGAAAATCCGACAAGAGCACATCCAGAAAAACCCGCGTATGCGTTGCCGATGCTGCCACTGAGGCCTTTGACTGTCGCGCGCAACCGCACGCTTGTTGATCCGCCCGTGGGAAGAGCTTGAATATCAATTTGAGCGTTGGCGCCGTCAATGCTGATGTCGGAGATGCCAGCCTTAAGTGTGCCGCCGGCCCCTAAGCACACGCAGATTGTGCCCAACAAGCAATGTTCACCAGCTCCGCCGCTCGCCTCCGCGTTGAGATCCTTTTGGAGATCCGGGTCCGTATTGATGTAGTGCACGAGGCCCGGCAGGAACTGGTCCTTGAATGGCGGCACGAGCTTGTTGATGGCCGCCACGCTCGCAACGACTACGGAAGGGTCTGTGGTGCTTTCGGTGAAGGCGGACTCGGACGTGGCACCGCCCAAGATGGGCCCGGGCGTGGCCCCAAAGAAGGTGCCACGAGCGGTAGGGCTGATGTCGTCAACTGTTTGGGCCTGCACACGCCGGTCGGGAGTGTGAGACTCAGTCTGCCTGTGAGGGGATGGAGGCGGCGGCGGCGTCGGCGGCGGCGGGTGCGGAGGGGGCGAGGGCAGCGGAGGTGGTGGCGCGGCGCCGGAAGGGTAGGGCGGCAGCGATGACGGCGGCGGAGGGGCTGGAGGCGGAGGCGAGGGAGGAGGGAACAGAGTACTGCAGGGCGGAGCGACGCACCGGCAGGGCAGACGCCGGTAGGGCAGACGCCGGCAGCGCGATCAGAAGAAGCGAGGCAATCTTCATCAGTATGTCCGCGACCCTCATGTGCATCACAAAAGTGCCCGCCTCTGGTGCCCGCCTTCCACGTTTTTTGTGGTTTGGCGCTCTGTGTATCT
>NW_005197401.1:0-1652 GCF_000372725.1 Emiliania huxleyi CCMP1516
GTCCAGCACCTTGCGCGACGCCTCGAGCTGCGCCTCGGAAGCCTCTCGCCAAGCGTCGTTCTTCTCGCGGAGCCGCGAGCCAATGCTCAACGCGCGCCACTGCAACCGCGGTCGGGCGCAGTAGCGGAGGCCGCCGCGACTAGGCAGCGACATGGCGGCAAAAAATTATTGCGTTTGCGGACATCGAAGGCTAAGCTCAAAAATTTGCTGCCACCCCCGAGCAGGGCAAAACGACAGCCTCCTTCGCCCGCCACAGAGGAAGTCATCCTAATAAGGCAATCGAATCCGCTAACACCGTAGTGCTCGCCGACACAACCATCATCCCCATCGCAGAGTGCAGAAAGAAGGAGGGGAGGTATGTATGTGTATGTAGCCAATGTATGTAGGAAGGTGAAGAACAGTCAGAGAGGCTCGGACTGGACACCAGCGCGGTATGGGTGGACGCGGGACAGATGACGATGACACGCTCGAGCGACACACAGACACACACAAGCTCACAAGACACACAGAGGCAGAGAGAGTGCAAAATCAAAAAAAAAGAAGTCGGCGTGCGAAATCACGGTTCGCGTCGAATTTTGAAAGTTGCACCGGCCCCCGCAACGGGACGGCCCAAGCAGCCACAGCGCACAGGATCAGGAACTCAACAAACCGCACAAAGCCAATCCCTCAGGAGACAGGACATCAACGAGTGTGAGGCGAGCGCGGGCTAGGGACAGCGACAGGTTCGCAGCACGGTGGATGGACTCCGCGATCTCTCTCGACTAGCGACCTTCCTCCGGCTTCTCACTGGCAGTCTCTCACTATCACGGGCACACTGACAGAACACAAACAAAACATGACAGAGGCGGCCAAGGCTCACGCCGTGGGTGGCAGAGGCGGTGATAGGAGTCTCCCACTCTGTGGGCTTCGCTAGTTTTTAGGTATATGGCTTCGCTAGTGGTGCGGCCTTGCGGTCTTGAGAGGGAAGGGAGAGAAAACAAACAAACAACTGGGAGAGAAAACAAACAAACAAGTGGAACGAATTCTTTTTCTATCTTTATCTCGCAATGTTGCTCCTCGCGACGCTGAGCTTCGCGCCTCCCCGCAGTCCAGTAACGCCGGCACGTCCGCTAGCGCTGGTGGTCCGAACCTGTGATTCGCTGGCGGTCGCCGGCAGCAGCAGCAGCAGCAGCAGCAGCAGCAGCAGCAGCAGCAGCAGCAGCAGCAGCAGCAGCAGCAGCAGCAGCAGCAGCAGCAGCAGCAGCAGAGCGCAGCGCTCGCCGGCCAACTCCGAGCGCGGCGGTGGCGGCGGCAGCAGAGCGCAGCGATCTGCGCCTGCCGCGCAGCGCAACACGACGCAGGGCCGCATGCTCGCCACGGCACTGCGGCTGCAGGTGCTGAAGCCGCACGCGACGCTCTCATGCATCGGCGAGGCGCTCGGCGGCTGGTCTCTCAGCCCGCACAACCTCACCTCGCTGCTGCTGGTGCTGAAGCGGCGGAGGCGGTGGCGGCAGGCGCTGCTGCTGGTGGAGTACGCCCAGGCGAGCGGCGTGCCGCTGCGCACTATGCACCTCAACCTCGCCATCTCTGCCTGCTCGCGTTCGGCGCCGCGCCGCGCGCTTGCGCTCTTTGCGCAAATGGGGAGCGGTGAGGGGCTAGCGGGAGGGGTGGCG
>NW_005197401.1:2242-15876 GCF_000372725.1 Emiliania huxleyi CCMP1516
AGCCCCACCCCCTCCGACAGCTCTCCCCCCTCTGACCGCTGCCGGCCTGTCGCGGTGTCTAGGTGGCCAGTTCGAGCTAGCATACGACTACATGCGCGCCTCCGCCAGCTTCGACTCGCGCTGACGCCCGGCGGACCTCCGGGGGCATGCCCCCCTCTCCCATTGCGTGCCGTGTGGGACGGCTTGCGTCCCGGTCGATTGGCGCCGCCGCCTGACGAGGTACTCCGCGCTGGGGGTTTGCATGAGGGTCCAGTGCGCGCTCTATCCGTCTCGTCCGGGGCCGGGGCCGCGGTTGCCGGTTCGCGGTTGCCCGGTTCATGTGTGTGTCTCTGGTCGATTATTGGTTCGGTCCTCCACTCTCCACACAAAAATGAACAGCATGTGATCGCGCGCACAGCACACAACACAGTGAGGAACACACAGTCCGTCCCTCGGTGTTTGACGACAGTCGACACTCGTGTGCGCGTGAGTGTCCTCTGTCCACCTGAGAGTGTCACACCACATATACAAAAGAGAACCGCTTCGCGCGCACGCTCGAAACCGACACGGGACACGCCCGCCGGCGGGGGGCGCTGCCGCCCCACCGGCAGTGGGCCCCAGGTGCTGCCGCAGGTCGCCACGACGCGACTACGTTACTCTACGTAGCGACCACAACCCCCCCCCTGCTGCCTCGACACACGCGCATCAGAGCGCCCACGGCAGCGCCACATGCGGCCTGTCTCCCACCACCCTCCCCCTCATCCCATGCCCCCACTGAACAGTCGTCCTAATCCGCTCCACGGTAGGACTGCCTCCTAGATCTGATCCGAGAGGAGGGTCGCAGCGTCCGCCTCGTCCGCCTCGCCGCCGGTGCTAGTGTAGATCTTCGCGCCAGATAGGGGGTTGATGAGATCCTTGAAGGTCGGCTTCTCGACCGACTCGCAGCAGAAGGTTCCCAGGGGGGGCAGCTTGAGCCCGATGAGCCAGACGACGCCAATCTCGCACGCGAGGACCGGGGAGGTGAGCGCCAGGCAAACGCACCCGAGACCCGCGGCCGACTTGTTGCCCGGCTTCGGGCCGACGCTGCGGACAATGATGTAGGGCCAGATGGTGAAGGCGAAGCCGACGAGGGAGCACAGGATGAGCGGAATGGCCAGAAACCACTTCAGCGGCTGCGTGAAGCAAGCGAGCGCCGAGAAGCCGGGGCTGGACATTGACCCAAAGTGGCTTGACAGGTCGAGCTTCTCCGCCACCGAGGTTGCACCGGAGGGGCCCGCACCGGACTGATCGTCGCTCTCTGACTCGCCGCAGAAGATGTTGGCGAACGAGCCCTTGAAGGCGGCGAAGGAGGAGAAGTCAATGCTGAACTTCTCGCCATTCTCGCCGTCGGGGCCGTACCAAGTGAGCGGGACGGCCTTGTAGCCCGTCATCTTGAAGATGCAGTACTCCTCCAGCATCAAAGGCATGAAGAGCCAGAACAGCACGTCGCTGGCCGCCGTGAGAAATTTGCCCGGCTTCCCGCCGGCCACCTTTGCCGCGTCCTTGCCCGCCGACACCCAGAAGAGGAGGGGCGACGAGAAGACCAGGCAAATGGCGATGAGCGGTGCGAGCAGGATGATGAAGCACCACTTGAACATCTGGATCGGCACGCACAGCGGAGCACACTTGGGGCAGGCGAACTTCCCGCACTGCTCATCCCAGTCGGGCGTGAGCGAGCTGGCGTCTGGCATAGACAGCGAGCCGGCGTCTGGCATAGACGGGAACGCTGCGGTGCGCGACTTGACGGCCGGATTTAGCTGGCTGCGCTTGAAAGCCACGTACTTTTTGCTTGGCTGAGCCGTGGTGGGCACGGGCTTCGACATCGGCCTTTCGTGGGCTGGAAGCAGGAGCTTGGCAGACGATAAGGAGGCGCGCGAAATCGAGAAAAAGACGCAGGACACCCGGCGGGGCAGACAGATGGACATGCTCAGAGAATATGCACGGTCTCGGTCGTGTGCGCTTTCTCCGCCCTGCCCGTAGGTCTCAAGCGCAGCCTGCCGCGTTTCTCTCTTCTCTCGCAGACAGATTGTGTGTGCGAGTCTCAAGACGCCGCGCCGGGCTTCTCCAACACCTTTCACGAGGAAGACCCGGCGCTGCCCGCAAGGAAGCCCATCTTTGCGAGCAGTTCACGGTACCAGCCCGAGACAGCCATGCGCACGAAAGGCTCCAGGTCGCGGTCTGGAGAGTCTGCGGCGGAGCGACCGGCACGCTCGACAACCTCGGTGGCGAAGTGCTCCAGTGAACGGATGTTGCCCAAATGTGCCAGGATTAGGTTGCTCATCGCGAGCTCCCAGCAGCGGCGGAGAGAGAGTCGCCCGAGTTGCCGGTGGTGATGCGGGTGGCGAAGTAATCCGAGCCGAGGCGAGTATACAGCTTGTTCGCGCTTGTGCCAGGCTGGAAGCAGGTCGACAGGTGGCGGTACGCGTGATCAAAGGTGACCGTCTTCGGGTGAGCACGCGTGAGCTCTTGCAGGTCTCGCACCGCAACTGAGTAGGTGGTGAGCAGCACGCCACCGCTGCAGCTGCGGATCATGTGTCTGCGCTGCGCCGGCGGGACGGTCTCGTCAGCGACGGTGACGTCGAGCCTGCTCAGGGAAGCGATGGACTCGCGCCAAAACTCGCACGCCTCCTTGTGAGCGATGATCAAGTGTGGGCCCACGTTTCCCGCGACCAGCCGCGCCAGCAGTCCGATGATCGGCGCGGCACGCCCGCTGTCGTTATCCTGCACATGCCCCGGCAGCCCATTCTCGAACATCGTGGCAAGCCGGCACACCGCGGGGTGGACGCCGTGCTCTCCCCCGAGCAGAGCCCGCTTGCCGGCCGTCGTGAGAAGGTTGCGAATGGGTATGGCGTTCCACGACACCGTGTGCCTCGACACCCTGCCGCTGAGAAATGTAGCGTAATCTACGAGCGTCTTGAACGCGGACGAGTCGGCGACGCAGGCGGAGAAGCGCGCACGCGCCATCGTCGCGTCGAGCGAGGCGGCGGCAGGTCCGCGCCAGCGACGGGAGACCTGCTTCGCATTGAGCAGGTCTTGAAGAGGTAGCGGTGCGAGGATCTCGTTGAGGAGCTCGTCGGTGCTCAGGACGGCGTCGACGCTCATGATGCTTCGCACTGACGGCTGACGAGTCTTGCGGCGGCGCGCGCGCTTCCGGCCACTGGGTTCGGACTTTTTGCTGGGCAGGAATTCCAGGCGGGTAGGGGGTTTTGCAGCGGGAAAGACACGCAGCTCGCGCGCATCTCCCTCTTAACCCACCTCTAACATCACAATAGGGAATTCCTACCAACCCACCTCGAGACCATACCCCCCCGCCTGCTGACAGACCCAGCCTTCCGCCGACGGGACCATACCCCCCCCCCCCCCTCGCCCCACCGGCGGGCGCCTTACTGCTAGGCTCCACGTACCACGAGGAGGCTGCAGACACCGACACTTAGGACACGCACACTTAGATACGCGCGGATGGCCGCCGTCTTCCACGGTGCTAGTCTAGAAGTAGAGCGCGGCGGCAAAGTTGGCAATCGCCTGGCGAGCGGCGGGCGCGGCACCCGCTGAGGGAGGGTGTAGAGGATGTAGAGAGTGTAGAGCGCTGTAGAGCTGTAGAGCTGGAGAGCGCTGTAGAGCTGTAGAGCTCTACATCCGCCGCGTGACGATGCGCCTCCGTTGTAGAGCGATGTAGAGGCGCTCTACAACGTGAAATCTCTACAACAAACTCTACATCATAAGCGGCGAACGAGGCACGGTCGCTCTCCGACATGAGGCGCGTTGCACTTGCCAGTGCTGCCCTGGCCTTCTGTCTGCCCGCCCAATGGGTAGGAGGTGCCTCTGCTGCTATGGCATGCCTCACGGCTGCGACTGGCCGGCGCCTCGGCGCGTCAGCTCGGCTCGGCGTAGCGATAGTGGCCAGCGCAACTCGCCTGGACTCAACGCTCAGCCAGGAGCTCCCGCACGCGCTGGCGCGAGTCATGGCTCATGCAACGCTCAACAATGATCGCCTCGCCTCGCGCAAATGCGACCGTCCTCGCAGCCGACAGTCCACCGCCTGCTACAGGAGCACTGCGACGAATGCGGCACCGGCGACGCATGGCAGGCTGGTCATGACGCAGTTATAGGGTGTTGTGTGCCGTCGGAGTGACTCTCTGTGTGTCAGGGATAGTCAGGGCTGTCCATCAGAGCTCCAGTAAGCTCGGAGACACCCCATTAGCGCGGCTCGACCTCTTTGAGTCACTGCCTTCCCGGCGGTTTGGCTGTAGAGCCTCTACAACAAACTCTACAGCAAAATCGCGCTCTACATCGCTCTACAACGGAGGCGCATCGTCACGCGGCGGATGTAGAGCTCTACAGCTCTACAGCGCTCTACATCTCTACAGCTCTACAGCGCTCTACACTCTACATCCTCTACACCCTCCCTCAGGGCACCCGCGCCGGTCGCTCATGCTTCGACTGACGGGCTGACGAGTTCTTGCGCAAAGCCGCATCCGCTTCACAGCTGCTACTGTGGGAAGAGCCCAGGGAGGAGCAGCGCGAGCTGGTCCGCAAGACCCGAGCCCCCGCGAGGTTCACAGCTGGTCGGCTGGGTGGGGCCATACCAGACAGGGCGTGCGTTCTGCGTTCTCGAGGCCACGAGATACGTGAAAAAAGAAAATGGTCTGAGCTCAGGGATCCCAGGTCTGTGTCTTGATCTGCTAACAACATACCCAACACGATCCCAAGGTAGGGGAAAGAAAATAAAAGAAAAGCAGACCACAGGCGAGAGGGGCGGCCTCTGGCGGTAGCGGTAAAGGCGCAGCGAGGTGTGAACGCGGTCGGCCTGAATCTCTACCGCGCGCCTGGGGCCGAGCGAGGGGCGGCCATCCATCCCTTCGGCCGCGCGTGCTGGCCGGTTGTGTCGTGGGCCGTCCGCGTTGTCGTCTCGAGGCTGTCGTCTCGAGGCTCTGCTCTCTCTCTCTCTCTCAGCCACATCGCCATGGACCCGCTCTGTGCGGACGTCCTCGAGCACCTTCCGACGACGCCGGACGGCCAGCTGCACCCGCACCACTACTTCACAAAGCGCCGCAACGCGGCGGGCGCGCTCCTGTGGGACGCGCTCGTCAACGAGCGCTTTAACGGCCTCGGCTCTCTGCTGCCAGAAGGGAACTGCACGATGCTCTACGTGGGTGCGAACGTCGACGGCTTTGACGGCCGCGTCGTTCGCAAGCGGCACCGCTGCTTTGTGCACATGCTCGAGCCGGTGCCCTCCTTCTACGCCCTCCTCGCCCGGCGCTTTCATCGCGAGCCGGGCTTCGCGCTGCACAACTTTGGCGTCGGCAACCGATCGACGACGATGCAGCTGACGGGGCGCACGGCCGGGCAGGGCACGTCGTACCAGTCGGCCGTGGCCGTCTCGGACCCCAAGGACGCGCAGCGGCGGGGGAGCCAGCTCTTGCGCATCCTCGCCCTCGAGGAGACGCTGCGCACGCTGCAGCTGAGGCGGGTCGACCTGCTGCACCTCAATTGCGAGGGCTGCGAGTACGAGCTTCTCTCCTCTCTCACGGCCCGCAGCGCGCTCGCGCAGCGCTTCGGCGTCGTTCAGTTTGGGACGCACAACTACCCCGGCGACGGCGTGCGGACGATCGTGCCGCAGTACTGCGCCATCCGGCGCGCCCTCAGTCGCACGCACGCCCTGCAGTGGGGGACGCCGTTTGTGTGGGAGAGGTGGACGCGGCGACGCGAATGCCTCGCCGCGAGTGACTGTGGCACCTCTCCCTCGCGCCGAGCGGGGCCGGGGGCTCACAGCAGCAGGACCAGGAGCAAAGCCGCGACGCACTGACAGTGACCGGGGTAGATAGGGCCGTCATGCTCGCCCGATCGGAACTCTCAGAAAAATGTGGGTGTGTGTGTGCGTGTTGTGTGCGGCCCCGCCTGTGGGGTGCGGCTGCGTGATATATACGTACCGATATCAGATATCAGAAGACAGAGCGGACGAGGAAAAAACGCCACAGGCTGCTCTCTCGTGAACAGCACCAAGCCGCACCTTTCACCCTGCATCGGCGTCCGCCCCGCGCTCCGCGGAGGGTACGCCGAGCGCCGCCGCCGCCGAAGCTGCCGCCGCCGTCGCGGCGGCGGATGCCTCCGCAAACGCCGCCCCAAACCAGCTGGGCGGCGGCGGAGGAGGAGGAGGAGGAGGCCGAAGCAGCGAGTACGCGCCTCCCTCCGCCCCCGGCTCGCGCTGGCTCGCGGCTAGAGCAGCGTGCCGAGAAAGCACGAGCAGGGCGTGCACCTCGTCGCACCTGCGGCGGCGGCGGCGAGGCGCTCCTCGGCGGCGGCCGCGCCTCCGCCGCTGCCTCCGGTGGGCACCCCCTCCCCGCCCCGCTGGCGCCCGCCGCCGTGTCCTTGGCTCCAGAGCGCCACTCGCGACTTGGCGTTGATGATGAAGACGTGCGAGGGAGGAATGTCGGCGGAGAGGTACGCAGTCGCGTCCTTGGCGCGGTTCCCAAAGCCGGCGTACAGCCCGCCGCGGCAAGGCGACACCGCCCCGCAAGCCTCCAAGGCCGGGGACGTCGCGGTGGCGGCGGTAGCGGTGGCGGTGGCGGCGGTGGCGGCGGCGGCAGTGGGGGCGTCTGCAATAGCGCTGTCGCCCGGCAGTGCGGCTGCCGCAGTAGAGGCTGGCTGCGGAGGCGTGAAGAGGGAGGCGATGCGGCGGAGTGTGTCGGCCTTGAACCTGGGCGGTGGGAGAGGAGGGCTGGGAGGGGGGAGAGGAGGGCTGGGAGGGGGGAGAGGAGGGCTGGGCGGAGAGGTTGAGGTGGCGAGGGGCAGAGGGCTGGGCGGACGCCTGGCGGACGCCTTGAGGACGACCTCGTCCATCAGCGCACTCAGCGTCGAGGTGTGCGGCGTGGTGAGCACCGGGCAGGGCGGGAGGCCTGCGGACGCGGCGTGGACATGCCGTGGGCATGCCGTGGACGGGTCTGTGCGGCCGGCTTTGGTTGTTGGCGCGCGCCGAATCCGGAGGGCGAGTCGCGTGCGACGCGAAAGAGAAAGTGGCGGGTGGAGGCGATGCCGGTCGGGCCGGCGAGCGGCCTCGCGGAGAGGAAGAAGACGGCATACCCACGCGCCTCGAGCCGGCACGCCAGCTCGCAGACGCCGCGGTGCAGGAGCGGCACGCCGAGTTGCTGGCCGATGTGGCCAGAGATGTCTGCCTGCGTGACCGTGCCGTCCACGTCAAAGACGACCGCCGCCGTCGACGACTCCCAGAGGTGAAGGTGCGCCACTGCGCTGTGCGCCGCGCCGTCGCCGATGCCGTGCGAGCCCTCGCCTCCCTCGCCTTTGCCGCCCATCGCGGGCGTGTAGGAGATGGCGTTGCGGCCGGGAAGCATCGCACCGCTCTCGAGCAGCGCCCGGAGCGTCGCCTCGGACGGAACCAGCCGCGGCGTCTCTGCGTCACCGTCTCCAAACTGCGCCGGCGCGTCGGCGGCGGCCGCACGCATCCGCTCAGGCAGAGCGGTGCCGTTGATGGAGACGCGGACCTCCGGCACGGCGCTGCGAAAGACCACCCGCCAGTCGCTGGAGCAGAGGGTGCCATCTGGGTGGCGCACGACGATTATGTCGAGCGCCGCCATAGCACGAGTTTTTACTCTTCTTTTAGCTGTGAACAGACGCGTTGCATGTCACTATCTCTTAACCGCCAATGGCAGTTATAAGTTGCGGCCGTCGCCGCGGCTCGTCTCTGCCGCGGCGGCTGCTGCGCGCTCGCAGCGGCGCCGCTCTCTCGAGCGACGGCTGGCGCCGCGGCTCGCCAGCAGCGTGCCGTCCTCGGTCGGTCCTCCCATCCCTCCCTCCGTCTTTGTTTCTTTGTTTCTTTGTTTCTTTTTGTCCCGAATCCAGCCTGGTTGGGCGGGTAATGGCGTCCCGAGTCAGCAAGCGCGCCGCGCCGCCGTCCTCCTCGGGCAATTGCGTCACCGCGTCTTCCCCACAAGCCGTGGCCCGAATCCAGCAGCGTTGGTTGTTTGCGGTGCAATGGCGTCCGCGGCCGCCCGCAAGCGCGCCCGCACCGGCGGCGGCGAGGACGGGGACGAGCCCGTGCCGGTCGCGGATGGCTTCGAGGCGCCCATCTTTGGCGCGCGCGTCCTCGGACAGGTCTCCACGCTGACGCTCGAGGGTGAGGACGGCCCTCTGGCATCGCTCGGTGAGGTTGGCGTTGCAAGCGACCACGCAGGCGCCTGGTACGTCTCGACGAAGGACTCGCTGCTGCACGTCTCGCCGGCCGGGCGCGTGCGCCGCGTGGCAGCCTTGCCGGCAGGTGAAGTCAACAGCATTGCTGCCAGCCCAGACGGGAGCGCGGCGTTTGCGGCGGACTGCCGCAACCACGAGATCCGGCGGGTGGAGGTGGCGACTGGCGCGGTGACCACGCTCGCGGGCAGCGGCCAGGTAGGCGACGCGGATGGCGTCGGCGACGCGGCGCAGTTCTGCGCCCCAACTGGCATCGCCATCAGCCCGGACGGGAGCGCGATGTTTGTGGCGGACCACTACAACCACAAGATCCGGCGGGTTGCGGTGGCGACTGGCGCGGTGGCCACGCTCGCTGGAGGCGGCGAGGCTGGCGACGCGGATGGCGTCAGCGACGCGGCGCAGTTCTGCTACCCAATTGGCATCTCCATCAGCCCGGACGGCGGCGCACTGTTTGTGGCGGACTACCGCAACCACAAGATCCGGCGGGTGGAGGTGGCGACGGGAGAGGTGAGGACGATCGCGGGCAGCGGCGACGAGGGCGACGCCGATGGCGTGGGCGAAGCGTCGGAGTTCTGCTTCCCCTACGGTATGGCCATCAGCCCAGACGGCGGCGCGCTATTTGTGGCGGACCAATGCAGCCACAAGATCCGGCGGGTGGAGGTGGCGACGGGAGAGGTGACGACGATCGCGGGCAGTGGCACCAGTGGCAGCGCCGATGGCGTTGGCGACGCGGCGGAGTTCGACAGGCCAACTAAAGTCGCCATCAGCTCCGACGGCAGCACGCTGTTGGTCGGTTCGAGAGGTGGCCTCCGCCAGGTTTGCGTGGCGGCGCCTCCTCCGCCTCCCTCCTTTGCCCCGATCGTCGTTCCGCCCTCCACCTTTTCGGCCGACATGAAGAAGATGCGGGGCGACGCCACCCTCCCGCAGGGCATGGTCACCTTCCTGGTCGGCGACGATCGGGAGCGCATCGAGCACGTGAGCAAAAACGTGCTCTGCATTCGGTCCCCGGTCCTTCGGACCATGTTTGGCATCGGCATGAAGGAGCGCGACGCCGCCGAGGTCACGGTGGCCCACACCGGCCTCGCCAGCTTCACCGCCCTCATCGACTACCTCTGCACCGACGAGCTCGACCTCGGCGAGGAGGAGGGCGGCAGGGCGCAGCGCGCGCTCGACCTGCGGGAGCTGGCGCAGATGTACCAGGTGCCGCGCCTCGAGCTGCTCTGCGCGCAGGCGCTGCAGGAGAGCGTCGCGCCGGCGACCGCCGTGCCGCTGCTCGAGGTGGCGCACACGATGGGCGACGGGCGGCTCCTCGCGCAGTGCCGCCGCTACGTGGCCGACCACGCCGCCGAGGTGCGGGCGAGCGGCGGCGTGGAGCAGCTGCGCGACGTGGGCGTGGCCAAGGGGCTGCTCGGCGACGCGCTCGACCAGGTGGTGGAGCTGAAGGGCGCGATGCGCGAGGCGGACCTCGAGAAGGCCCGGGCGGAGGTGGCCGCGCGGGCATGAGTGAGGGGCAGCGCCCCACGGCCCACGGCCTCCTCGCTCGCTCGCCGCTTGGCACGCGTGAGAGAGCTGTGTGACAACGCAGCGCGCCGTGGAGCTCCGTGTACCGGGAGCGCACTCCTGCGACGCCGTTACGTAAGTACGTCAGTAATCGCACGCACCTCTCTCTTCTCCACTGCATGTTGTCCTCTACTTTCCTTGCAATATGCATCGCTCACCGAAACTTTCACCGAAATTCCAAAACGGGGTTGCGGTGCGCCAAGCTGTGTGCGCCACCCGCCAGTGGCAGTGCGCGCTGTGCCTGCGCCGTCTGCGCGCGAGTGGATGGATTGTGCCTTGTCGAGAGCATCCAAGCACGAGCAACAGCTGGGCTCCGCCGGGAGCACGTGTGGTGCGCCATGTTCTCTGGGGGCCAGCAGACGCGAGCGCGCGTTGAAACTCTTGAAACTACCAATACGAGGGGGGACATGGTTTTTTATTCGGGTTCGGGGTTTGATAGTGCACTATGGACGACGAAACCGAAGACGGGGTTCGCCCGCCCAGGGGGATGGCTTCACACTGCGCACACCGGGGGGCGCCGTCCCGATCCCGATGGGAACAGCCCCACGCCGCACTCTCCCCCCCCCCCCCACGTGTTCTCTCTCTCACACAAAAAATCGAAGCACGAACGAGCCGGTCGATCGTGAACTGAAGCGACCCAGCGATTTTATGAAGTGGCGGTGCATATAGGGAGTGGACATCACTAGGGTCCCCGAACCTGTGTGCTGTGAGGTCTGTGTGTGTGGAAGCCTAAGCGTGTGCGGCCAGGCCGACGTAGCTGGACTCGTCCCGTGCTGGAGCGAGCGGCCGCGCGTGAGCAGAGCTCGCGCGGCGCCCCGCCCTCGCAATTTGGACGACCGCGAGCGCAGCAAGGGCGGCGAGGGCGACTCCTGCGGCCGCTATCCACGCCGCCACAGGCTGCTCCCCCGGGCCAGGCCCGCTCGGCTTGGCGAGGAGAGCCGTGGGCACCGCCGCTGCCGCCCTGGTGGCCTCACGCGCAAGAGCGAGCGCGAGGTCGTCGCCGGCCTCGCGCCGCTGCCGCTCGAGCCATCCCGGCCCCGCCTCGTGCGCCATGTGACCCGCGATCTTCTCGGGGCCGTCCGCGAAGCGCACGTCGGCCAACCACTCTGCCGTGTAGCCGAGGCTCCTCGCCGCCACCGTCGCCCCCGTTGCATCCATCGGCTTTGGCACCGCCTCGGCCCCGTCGGCGAACTTTCCCATCAGCTCGTCAGTCAACGCCCAGCTCGACGCGAGAATGTCGCCCGAGAGGCCATCCAGCGCCTTCTTGAGCGCGCGGCCAGTCTGGCAACGCAGTGCAGAAACCAGCTTCACGCCCTGCTCCTCCCACCGCTCCGCGTGCGCCTGGATGTCGACGATCATTGCGGAGTACCGGATCTGCGCGAGGTTCTGAGTGTAGCGGTGCGCCCAGTAGATTGACTTGCGATCCACCTTGCCCGGCCCGCCCCGCGTGTACATCTCCGGTGGCGCGGCGCCGGTGCAGACGCTCAGAGGCGCAAAGACGGTCGTGGATGGGTCGGCCATTCCGAGCCAGATCCTTCCCGTGCATCCGCACGCCCCGCCTCCCGCCTGCACGACCCAGGTGAAGGAGGCGCGGTAGATGGCCACCGAGCGCTCCCACGCGCCCTTGACCACCTTTCCAGGCGCGTAGCGGTCCGGCGACCCAAAGGGGCCGGCCGCCGCCCCCTTGGTCATGTCGTACGGAGTTCCCTCGTAGTGGGAGCGGTGCGCTGCGAAGAGGTCTTGCACGGAGAGCGGCGCATCGGGCTTGAGCGAAAACGGGTACGGCCGGCTCTCCTGAAGGCCGCTCCACGGGCCCGCCTTGCTCTCGTAGGTCGCCGGGAGGTGGTGGGACGGCTTGAAGCGGCGGTAGCCGTCCCACACCCGCCTGCCGCTATAGTACTTGTTGCCGTACTCGCCGAGTGAGAAGGCGGCGGTGAAGTCCAGCTTGCCCTGTCCATCCCACAGGCCGTGCGCCAGCGCGATTGCGCTCATGTTGCGCGAGCCGAGGAAGAAGTCGGGGTCGTCGAGGTCCACCTCGCGGATCATGAAATGGTTCGCCGCCACCGCCACCTCGTCGTCCGGCACTGAACGGGCGGCAGTGGAGGGGTCGGCGGGGCGGAGGCGAGTGAGGGATGAAGCGGAGAGGTCGGCGCGGGCGGAGGAGATGAGTGATGAAGTGGAGAGGTCGGCGCGGGCGGAGGAGAGTGAGGGATGAAGTGGAGGGGCCGTCGTGGTGCGCTGCGCGGCGATTCACCTCGCTGCGCCACCCAGATGGCCGACTTGGCGGTCGGGTCCGACAGGATGTGGAACATCCAAACCTCCCTCGGGTCGCCCACCATCAGCATCTCGCCGGCGCCGCCATCGGCGCCGTAGAAGCCGTGCTTCTCCGCGAGGGCTCCCATCAAAGACACCGCCTCGCGAGCCGAGCAGACCCTCTCCGCTGCGATGTTGGACAGCTCGTTGATCGAGAAGAGAGAAGTGCCGCCGGGCAGGCCGACCGGGTCGGCACGGAAAACTGCCGACGCGGTCGATTCGCCAAAGCTGAGGTCACAGTCGTTCTGGGTCGCATAGCTGTCGACGTAGTAGCCGTGGGTGAGTGCGACCTGCGGGATGCGACCGATTTCCGCGGTCGGCTTCTGGCCGGGCAGCGGCAGGAAGGTCTCGCCAAGGGCGCTACCAATAAACTTTGGGAAGGCGCCCTGCGACGGCTCAACCGTGTAGACTGAGCGCATTGCGCCCGGGCTGTGCGTTGCCGGCGGCACATAGGAGAGCCGCACGTCTGGGTTCGGTCCGGAATCTTCGCTGTGGGAGACGAGGGTGGTGCCGTCGGCGCTCGCGAGGCGGCCGACGCCGTACATGGTGCACGCATGCGTGGTGCTCGAGAGGAGGAGGGCGTACGCCGGGCGCATTGTTCTGTCCGAAAAATCGCCGACCGGACGCGCGCAACGCGCTGAACCGAGGAACGGCCGACGCCCGCAGCTTGAGCACTTGAGCACTGGATAGGGTCGATTCCGCATGGGGTCGGGACCCCTCGATCGTCTCGCCCTCCCTCACTGGTGTGTTCATTGGGGGGGGGTCATAACAAACACGGTGCAGGATCGAGGTGCATGCACGCTGCAGAGGCAGTGTGTGTCGTCCCCCCTCTCCCCGTCGGCGATGGCGGTGTGACCGATCGAGCTACAAGAGGAGCTTGTTCAGCAGGATCAGGGGTGAGCCGAGCAGTTCTCACTTCCTCAATGGGTGAGCTTCAGACCTCAGGCCACTCCCCCCCATCACCCCTCGGCTTGTTGTGGATTCGAACCACCGCCGGGATGGACGCTTCCTGCTTCCATCTTGAGAGATAGCGCCTCGCATCACAACTGGTTAATTGTCAAAATTCCTGTTGTGCGAGAGGGGTGGGGGCTCTGACGGAGTGTGTGGTGGGAGAGGGCAGGGAATGAGCGCAGGGGAGGGGGGGGGGGGGCTCAGCCGTGCAAAAAGCCCGCAGCTCAGGGGGTTGGGTATGCTTTGCATCTCCAGCTATTTGAGCACTTGAGCACTTGATAGGGTCGATTCCGCATGGTACGGGACCCCTCCGATCGTCTCGCCCTCCCTCACTGGTGCGTTCATTGGGGGGGGGTCATAACAAACACGGTGCAGGATCGAGGTGCACGCCGCCAGAGCAGTGTCGTCCCCCCTCTCCCCGACGGTGATGGCGGTGTGACCGATCGAGCTACAAGAGGAGCTTGTTCAGCAGGATCCGGGGTAGTCTGGCGCACTACCTCACTGGGTCTGAGACCGAGACGCCTCCCATCACCGTCTCGGATTCATGTGGGATCGAACCACTCCGGGATGGGCAAGCCCATCAATTTTCG
>NW_005197401.1:15976-27690 GCF_000372725.1 Emiliania huxleyi CCMP1516
CAGCAGATCGCCGTGACAGGACTCAATCCTACCCGCGCATAGGAGCACAAGGTCCGTGCCGTCTCGAACCTTCTGTGCCAGTTCGCGAAGCGCCGCCGACCGTGTCCTCCAGAGTCGATCTGCCTTGTCGTCCAGGAACGCGTCGGCGGTTTCAAGGACCCGACCCTCGCTGGAGCGCATCTCCCTCGCCGGCGTGGCCCAGTCGACTCCGTGCCGCGTCGCGGCAGCGCGCGCCGAGGCAGCATCTCCCCGGCCCTCCCCCCACATCGCATACGCCGCCCGGAGTGCCTCCGTGGCGCAGGTGCACCCTCCATGGTGCCCCCTGCGATCGAAGCACGTGCGCTCCCTGGCCCTCCCAGTCGTGAAGGGCGTCGCGAGCTCGGGGTGCCTGCCGGATCTACTGAGATCCACCCGAAGGTGCCCTGCGGGAGACCTGCTGTGTGCGCCCGTCCACTCGGCGGGGTGGCAGCTGCCTCTGGAAGGCACCGAGATGTACCTTTTTGCGCAAATGGTCAAATCAAGGTTTTGTAACGCGACTGTGCCACAGACCACAGTGAAATGGAACTAGCCACAACAACGAGAGAGACTGTGAGACGAGACACAGTCCGCACACACACCACCAGCAGCACCCCGCGGACCGAGGGCGGTGCTGGTGCTGGTGATGATGTGTGGGATGGGGCGATCTCGAGCCTGGTCACGCTGCCTTGCGCGCCCCCTCCCAGTCCCGGATCATCCGGCGCAGCATGTGACTAGGGACCAGGATGCTGTGCTCGAGCTCGCCGCCCGTCAGCGGGCTGGTCGACTTGGTCGCGAGCCAGCGCTCGATCGCCGTCCGCTCGTAAGCATGCCCGTCCGCCGCCATCACCGGGTCGCTCATCACCTCGGTCGTGATCGGGCAGACGAAGTCGTCCGGCGGCTCCTCCTCCTCCACCGAAGGCGGCCTCTCTGCAGCCAAAGAGGACGACGCTTGCTCGTCGGGCGCCTGCCTCTCCTCCTCCAGCCTCGCGCTCTCCTCGAGCGCCGCCGCCAACTCCGCCTCCTCCCCCGCCGCCAGCGCTGCCTCATCCTCGGGCTCCCGCGACGGCCCAGCGCCTCCACCTCCGCCCTTCCCCTTCTTCTTCTTCTTCTTGCCCTTCTTGCTCTCCTTCTCGCGCCCCCCCGCCTCCTTCTCCGCCTCCTCCTCCGCCAGCAGCGCCTCGGCATGCCGCGTCGCCTCCGCCTCCGCCTCCGCCGCCACATGCTCCTCGAGGGCGCGCACGCACTCGGCGTGGCCCTTCTCCTTGGCCATCTGCAGCGCCGTCCTGCCGCTCTCGGAGCGCAGCGCCGTGTCTGCGCCCGCCCGCAGCAGGCGCCGCACGACGGCGGGGCGGTTCAAGAAGGTGGCGTCCATCAGCGCGGTGATGCCTGTGCCGTTCTGCAGGTTGATCTCCGCGCCGCGCTGCAGCAGCAGCTCGACCAGCCTCTCGTGGCCTTGGCTGGCGGCGCCCATCAGCGCGGTGTAGCCTTTGCTGCTCTGCAGGTTGATCTCCGCCCCGCGCTGCAGCAGCAGCTCGACCACCCGCTTGTGGCCCTCCTGGGCGGCGATCAGCAGCGCGGTGAAGCCTTTGGTGCTCTGCAGGTTGATCTCCGCGCCGCGCTGCAGCAGCAGCTCGACCACCCGCTCGTGGCCTTGCTCGGCGGCGATCATCAGCGCGGTGCCGCCTTTGCTGTCCTGCAGATTGATCTCCGCGCCGCGCTGCAGCAGCAGCTCGACCACTCGCTCGTGGCCTTGGCCGGCGGCGCGCATCAGCGCGTTGAAGCCATTGCTGTCCTGCAGGTTGATACCCGCGCCTCTCTGCAGCAGCAGCTCGACCACCCGCTCGTGGCCGTTGCGGGCGGCGCCAATCAGCGCTGTGATGCCGCTCACATCGCCCATCCCGCAAGTCGCGTTGACCTGCCCGCCGCTGTCGAGCCACGCCAGCAACGCCGCCTCGTCGCCGTCAATAGCTGCTGTCACGGCCGAAAGAAGCTCGCGCCGGCCTGCAGCCACCTCCGGGACGTGCTGCCGGAAGGGCTCCGACGCACGCGCGGTGGCCGTTCTGCCTGGGCCCACTGCAGCGCGGACCTGCCGCTTTCAGAGCGCAACTTTGGATCCGCGCCCGCCCGCAGCAGGCGGAGGACGACGGCGGGGCGGTCGTTGCAAGCGGCGTCCATCAGCGCGGTGCCGCCTCGGCTGCCCTGCTTGTTGATCTCCGCACCGCGCTGCATCAGCAGCTCGACCACCCGCTCATGGCCTTGGCTGGCGGCTTTCATCAGCGCAGTGCCGCCTTTGCCGTTCTGCTTGTTGACCTCCGCGCCGCGCTGCAGCAGCAGCTCGACCACCCGCTCGTGGCCGCGAGCGGCGGCTAGCATCAGCGCGGTGTCGCCGTTGCTGTTCTGCTTGTCGACCTCCGCGCCGCGCTGCAGCAGCAGCTCGACCACCCGCTCGTGGCCCTCCTGGGCGGCGAGCATCAGCGCGGTCATGCCGCTCGCATCGCGACGAGACGCGTAGCGATACACATTTCCTTCCCCGCAAGTCGCGTTCACCCTCCCGCCGCTGTCGAGCCACGCCAGCAGCGCCGTCTCGTCGCCTCGCGCAGCCGCTCCCCCCGCCTCGTTGGGAAGGCGCGCCAGTAGGCCGGAAGAGGCCGCCTCGCCCGAGGAGGCGCCGCCCGCCTCCACCATCAGGGTACGCGCCCGCCTGTTTTTCTTTTTCTCCAATCTTCTCCCCTTAGAAGAAAGACTGCGCTAACCGGAGCCAAAAAGAAACCGCGAGGGCGCCGTGGCAAAATTCTTTTTCACTATGGGCGCGCCAAGCGAGAGCGCCAATGCCGTGCTCGAGAGATTGGTCCTATTGGGAAAGCGGAGTGCATTGATCGGTTCAGAACCGCCGGGATGTAACGCTCCTGAGGGTCTCAGCACGGCGTTGTGGCCCCTCGCAGTGCCGGGACACGCGGAGCTGCGGCTGCAGAGGCGCGCGACGGGGACCGAGGGCCCCCACGAGGACGATGGTGACCTCGGCAGCCTCAGGGACGGCACCGGCTATGATCCGGGCCCGCGCCCAGCATGCGCGATGCGCGTGTGCGCCTTTTTGGCGAATGCTCCCAGCTCAAACGAGCCGCTGCGCCTGCTCGAGCTCGGCGCAGGAATCGGCACCTGCGGTCTCTTCTTTGCGAGCCGGATCGACGGGCGGGCGAGCGTCGTGCTCTCTGACTGCGACCCAGAGGCACTCCGGCTCGCGCGCCTCAACGCGGCCTCGCTGGACGCCCGCGATGCGAGCCGGGTGGCGGTCCGGCGGTATGTCTGGGGGCATCCCCTCGACTCGGGGTTCGATGTCGTCCTCAGCAGCGACTCGGTGTACACGCGGTCGCAGGCGGCGCCCTTTTTCAAGGCTTGCAAGGAGGCCGCCCGGCATGACGACGGACGGGGTCTGGGCGCCGTCGTCATCATGTCCCACTGCGTGCGTCGGCCGACGGTCTTCGGCGACGCATCCAAGGCCGCCGGCGCACACGGCGGCAGGGCGCAGAAGCGGCGGCGCGTCTTCATCGAGTCTGAGGACGCGGCGCTGCGGGAGTTTCTCCGCCTTTGCGCTGCGGACCGGTCGGTTGCCATCGTAGAGGTGGACGACAGCCACGAGCGCGCTTCGGCCGAGGAGATCCGGCTCTACGTGCTGGCCATCGCGCCGACCGCGCGGCGGCGTGCAGAGCTGCTCGCCCGGTGGGCCGACCCGTCGCGGCTGGCTGGGAGGGGTGGTGGTGGTGCTGGTGGTGTGCGGCGGCCGCGCTCCTCGTGGAGGCCGCGGGTACAGATCGGCGAGGTGTACACGGCCGACACGCGACAGCGACGATGAGGCGGACCAGGCTGCCCCGCTAAGACTATGTGTGTAGGAAGGTGAAGAAGGAGAAGAAACAGTCAGGCTCGGACTGGACACCGCGCGGTATTTACGGTAGATGCAAAAAACGAAAAAAGAAGAGGGCGGGGATGGGAGTTCTCTCCGGGTTCTGAACGATGCGGCTTGGTTTTCTTCTTGTTCGCCTCTCCTTCAGCTCCGAATGCTGCGCCGGCTACCTCGGCCCATGCTGCTGCCCGCGAGGCGGATGCTGTGCGACACCGCGGGCCCCAGCCAGATCGAGGAGTTCCTTCGGCGCGCCTCGCGGCCCAAGATGGGCAAGGCAAAGGCGAAGCAGTCGGCAGGGCAGCGCGCAATCGACCTTACCAAGCACCTGTCCAAGTTTGAGGACATGAGCTACGAGCAGCTGCTGCAGGTGGCGTGCGCACATTGAAATTGCGCTGTCGGGAGGAGGGACTTCTTGGCTCCCCGCACCGCGCAGCCCAGCGAGGGCGGCGCTCGGCCAAGCCACCCGCGCGCGGTACTCGCCGCTGCACGAGAAACCCCTGCGCGCGCCCGCCACCGCAGGCGCGCAAGGTCGACCTCGATCCTCTGGGGCTGCCGTGCCAGGACAGGAAGCGGCTGCTGCGCTTTGTGGACAAGGCGCGACAGGGATGGTTGCACGACGGCAGGGAGGGAGGCAAGCAGTGGAAGGGGTGGGTGCCCCCGGAGCACGCCCGGTCGAGCAGCTGAGAGACTGCGCAGTAGGGTAGTAGTGTTGGAGCGTGAGTATGTGGGCGGCCCCAAAGCCATTTCGCGTGTGCGTGGGCGGCGCGCTCAGAGAGAGAGAGAGAGAGAGAGAGCACCCTCAGAGCAGAGAGTCGAGTGTTCTTCGCGCTTCGGTCGCTGGTCGGTCTCGCTTGTGTCTCGCCGTCTCTTGAGCGTGGAACTGGATATGCGCATGAGGCATGCATGCTATCATGAATAAAAGGTGCCCCACATCCCCTACTTTATGTAGGGGGCGTCAGAGGCTAAACCCGACCGAGGCCGGAGGCTCATCCCCGCCGCCGGCGAGGTCGAGTGACGACCCGAGCGCAAAGAGCGAGGCGTGCGATGCGACGCCGACCATCTTGCGCGGCGTGCTGCTCGCCGCGTCGGCGGGCTGCTCCTTGGCGCGGCCGCGGCCGCTGTATGCGTCGAGTGAGATGTACGACGGCATCCGCCCTCCTTGCATGGGGCCCGCGCCGCCGCCGCCGAGGGAGACGACGTCTGCGTTGGAGTTGGCGCGCGAGGGCCTGCTGTTCCCCATCTCTGCGAGCTGGGCCGACGAGCCGCCGTACGAGGAGCGCGAGTGCTGGCGCATCAGCTTCCCGTGGACGACGCACTGCAGCTCGGCCGCCACCGCGTCGAGAGTGTACTCGATGTCGGTGAGAGAGCGGATGAGCTCGAGGTGAGGCCAGGTGGCTCGCTCGCCGTCGAGGATGTACGCCTAGAAGAGAAGAAGTGTCGGCTCGCGATATATTTCTTTTTTAGGTGCTCGCTCGCCGTCGAGGATGTACGCCTAGTGTCGGTCATGGTTGAGTGAGGACACCGTTGCGTCCTCGAGATAGGGGGAGATAGGGGGAGATATGGGGAGATGGTCGAGTGAGGACACCGTTGCGTCCTGTGAACGGCGCCTCGGCGCGCCGAGGTGGGAAGTGAGGAGGTGAGACCCAGTCATGACTAACAGCTTGCATGCGCCTCGACGCGCGAGACGGTAAAGTTGGAGAGGAAGGACAGGAGCTCGAGGACGGACCAGCGCGGGTAGATAGTGACGGTGCCCTCGTACTCCTGCAGGAACATGTCGGCGACCTACGTCTGGGGCGATCTCGGGTGATCTCGGGCGATCTCGCTCCGTGCACTCGGGAGCATGTCGGCGGCCCGGAAGCCGAAGGGCCGGATGAGGTGGCCGGAGGCGAACTGGCTTAGGCCGGACAGGGCGCCGAGCAGCTGGTGCTTGAGGCAGAGGAGTGTTTCGGTGACGAGGGGCGGCGCGGGGGCGGGCACGACGAGCGGGGCGACGGGGTTGACTTGCGAGACGATGAACTGGTTGACCTGGGGGGGGGGGGGGGGCAAACAAGGCGTGCGGCCGTCACGAAAGAAACGTGCGGAAAGCGACACGACCCCCCTGGCTTCACGTTGAAAAGCTCGGTCAGCCCCTGCTTGGGGAGGTCGGCCTGCAAGCCGCCGTCCGTCCACCTGCTCACGGAACGTGGCGTGAAAAGGCCCCTTCTTGGAGCCTTCCTGGAGCCTTTCTGTCGTGCCTGCTCACGGCACGTGGCGTGAAGAGGCGCCACCTTCCAGGTCAGCTGGCTGCCCGCCCCGCCATCCAGCCACCGGTGTCCGCCCGTCTTGAAGTACGGGACGAGGGCGCCGTGGCGGTCCTTTGCCATCAGCTCGACCGCGTCGTACACGCCGGGGATGGAGCACGACGCGAGCGACGCCGAGTAGACGACCTGTACGACGCGCTCAGAGTTGGTAGGAGAAGACATGGTGCAGCGAGGCCAGAGAGTGTAGCGGACCATCTGCGGCGTCGTGAGGTAGTTGCAGAGCAGCGGCGGCGCGCGTCCATCCGAGCGCGTGACGACGATGTTCAGCACCTGTTCACAGCAGGAGGTGTGAAGAGACGCTGTTCACAGGTCCATCCGAGCGCGTGACGACGATGTTCAGCACCTGTTCACAGCAGGAGGTGTGAAGAGACGCTGTTCACAGGTCCATCCGAGCGCGTGACGACGATGTTCAGCACCTGTTCACAGCAGGAGGTGTGAAGAGACGCTGTTCACAGGTCCATCCGAGCGTGTGACGACGATGTTCAGCACCTGTTCACAGCAGGAGGTGTGAAGAGACGCTGTTCACAGGTCCATCCGAGCGCGTGACGACGATGTTCAGCACCTGTTCACAGCAGGAGGTGTGAAGAGACGCTGTTCACAGGTCCATCCGAGCGCGTGACGACGATGTTCAGCACCTGTTCACAGCAGGAGGTGTGAAGAGACGCTGTTCACAGGTCCATCCGAGCGCGTGACGACGATGTTCAGCACCTGTTCACAGCAGGAGGTGTGAAGAGACGCTGTTCACAGGTCCATCCGAGCGCGTGACGACGATGTTCAGCACCTGTTCACAGCAGGAGGTGTGAAGAGACGCTGTTCACAGGTCCATCCGAGCGCGTGACGACGATGTTCAGCACCTGTTCACAGCAGGAGGTGTGAAGAGACGCTGTTCACAGGTCCATCCGAGCGCGTGACGACGATGTTCAGCACCTGTTCACAGCAGGAGGTGTGAAGAGACGCTGTTCACAGGTCCATCCGAGCGCGTGACGACGATGTTCAGCACCTGTTCACAGCAGGAGGTGTGAAGAGACGCTGTTCACAGGTCCATCCGAGCGTGTGACGACGATGTTCAGCACCTGTTCACAGCAGGAGGTGTGAAGAGACGCTGTTCACAGGTCCATCCGAGCGCGTGACGACGATGTTCAGCACCTGTTCACAGCAGGAGGTGTGAAGAGACGCTGTTCACAGGTCCATCCGAGCGCGTGACGATGATGTTCAGCACCTGTTCACAGCAGGAGGTGTGAAGAGACGCTGTTCACAGGTCCATCCGAGCGCGTGACGACGATGTTCAGCACCTGTTCACAGCAGGAGGTGTGAAGAGACGCTGTTCACAGGTCCATCCGAGCGCGTGACGACGATGTTCAGCACCCGGCCGGTGCGGTCGAACGCCTCGAGGAAAGTCAAGTCGCCGCACAAGTGACGCAGCGCGTCGCGCAGCACGCCCTGGTCCATCATCACCTTTCCCTGTGCCACATTCTTCAACGGCCTCGCCGCCTCGCGCAGCAAACTCGACGCGCGCGCCGCCGCCTCCCGCGCCGCCGCCGCCGCCGCCTCCGGACCGGCGGCCGGCACCGGCGGCTTCAAGGCCGCAACCTCAGCGCCACTGGCGGAGGAGGCAGCGGCGGTGGTGGCGGCGCCCGCCGCCGCCGCGCCCGCGCACGCGTTTGCGCTGCTGTTGCGGCTGCGGCGAGCGAGGTCGGCGAGGCTTCCGTCGCGGAGAAGCGAGTCGAGGCTCGCCTCGGAGGCGCCTCGCTGCACGCCGAAGAAGGGGAGGGAGGAGAGGAGGGCGACGATGTGCTGCGTCGGGTCCTCAAAGAGCATCTCCTGCTCATTCATAGCCGATTGATCAGTGAGTAATTAAATAATTGGGTCCTCAAGCAGCATCTCCTGCAGCTCTTCGTCCGTCTTTGTGCCGCAATACGCAGCGACGATCGAGCCGGCCGATGTGCCAGAGAGGATGCGGGGCATCAGGCTCTCTTTGTGCAGCGCCATCACGACGCCGATGTGCTTGACGCCGAACGCGCCGCCGCCCGAGAGTAGCAGGGCGGTGCGGCCTACGCAACAGGAGAGGAGTGAGCCACAGGAGAGGCACGGCCGAGGCCCGGAGGAGGAGGGCGGTGTTGGCCGTAGGAGTGGCGCGTCTCGTTGACGAAGGCGAGGCGCTGCCGTGCGGCGGAGGACGAGGGCGCCGCGCCAGACGCAATGTACCGCAGCGCCTCGCAGACGTGGGCCTGGTAGTGCGCGATGGCCTCGCGGGCGGTCGAGTGCTCGCGAAGCCACTTTGAGCCTTCGCGCGCGTAGCCGCGGTTGCCGAGCTGCTGCCGCATCAGCTCGGAGCGGAGGTGGAACATGAGGCCGTACTCGTCGCCCTCGGCCTGCAGCCTCGCGTAGTTGGCAGCCCGCTCACGCAGCGTCGCAAAGAAGCTCTCCTGCGGGCCCGAGAGCGCGTCGCCGGCCGGCGGAGCGTCCGACTCGACCTCGCGCGCCGCGACGGAGTACTCGTCGTAGTTCCTCGCCTTGGCGAGCCGCTGCCACGCCACGCTCGAGCCGCGCGCCCACAGCTTGCGCGCGTAGTGCACCAGCGACGCAAGCGCCTGCAGAGCGGTGACGAGCGCCAGCCGCTTGAAGTGCGCGCCAGGCGAGAGGGCAGTGAGCACAAATCTGAGGGCCAATTTTGGCAATTTCTTGAGCAGGCGCACGATCAGCTTCAGTAGCTCAGCCGTCAATAGAGGACCGCCGCCGCCACTCAATAGAGTGCTCATGCTAGCGAACAGCACCGACAAAAAGAATTTACCGGCGACAAACACTGGGCACGGGACTGGCGCGCACTGGCACGAACACAGGGACACCACGGGAGCCGCCTAACTCCTGCGAGGACGGCGAGGCACTTAGCTGTGCACTCGAGGGAGGCACTCGACCGCCCCATCCCCCCCCAAATCAAAGAATTTAGGCAAAGAGGGCAGGCACAACACGGATGTCTGCACACTGTGCAGGCTGGCAGCAGACACCGCGCTCACGGCCCACCGGCCCCGCGCGGGAGCGGCACGGTGGGTCGGTGACGGTGTGTCACGGGGAGCGACGTCAAGACACAAGGGCGGGGTTGCGGAAGCGAGCTAGTTTCATGGCCAACGACATACACTGGCAGGGATACTCAATGAAGCACGGCTAACGACGCATCTCAAAGTCACGTGACACGCGGCTATGACGACGCTCCTCTCTCGCTCTATCATGTATCAAGCCCACCTCTGGGCACCCTGAATCCAGACGCTGCTCGCGACTTTGGGCTTTGTTGACGAGCCGCCGTCAACTTGTCGGAGATCAAAGCACACGCGTCCATCCAGCTGCCTCTTCTGCATCGAGTTCTCACGCCTCGTAGCCTCCTCAGCCTCTCTCGCCAACGCCTCTGCTCGGAGCGCTGCTCGGGCAGCGCTCTCGTAGATCACAGCCTCGGCGGAGAGCACAGCCTCAGCGGACACAAAGGGCGAACCTCCGACCATCTTATCGCTCTCATAGCTGTCGCCCAAAGTTGGCTGAGGAAGGGGTGCTCGCACCGGCTGCGGCAACGTCGGCGGCCGACATGATGCTGGTGTCGACGTGAGAAGGAGGGCGAGCGTCTCGCGCTTCTCGCTGTCAGCCAGAGGTCCGATCACAGAAGAGGCGAGCTCCCCGCCCCAGTACATTGCACGGGTCCAACACGGTGGATTTGGTGAGGGCGGTGGCGCACGAGGGGCGTTCGAGGCTCGTACGAGGCTCGTAACACTCTGAGGGTCGTGGAGCGGGGAACAGAGGGTTGTGGGTGCGCCGAGATTGCCCGGGCGGTCAAAAAAGGCTATTTCGGTCCGGTGCTGTCGGAAATCGTAAATAGTAAAGGACTAAGTATGACTTCGCTACAATGTGCGCGCTCCACCTTCCATGACAATGTGCGCGGGACAGACACGGACACAGGAGGAAGGGAGGGTGGCTCCTCTCTCCGTCCGAGAGAGACACGCACACGGGTGAGGGGTGTGGAACACGTTCACACCGGGACGCCTTATCTCTTACACTCCCCCATTGTCTGCAGAGACAACAAAGGTAAGGCGTCGCGCTGATCAGAGGCGCGAGCTAATGAACGAGGCATGTGACCTTCCGTCTCCCGGACTCAAGCAGGGTAGTAACCTATCGGAGCGGTCGACTGTGATGGAGTCGCCCTTGAGCTTGGTCTCAGTGCTGGCCTCAGTGCCGTTGGTCTCAGTCTCATTGCCGGCCTCAGTGCCGAGTGCAAGGTCTCCAGCCTTGCCAGTCACCTTGATGTCCTCGGTTGGCGTCGCTTTGCCGTCCGAGACATCCTTGGTGTTCACCGACCGTATCGAGCGGACGGTGGACTCCACGACGGGCTCGCAGTAGCTCGTCGTGCGCTGGTTGACGGCCGCCGTGCCGTCGTTGACGACCGCAGTGTCGTCGATGATCTCACGCGAAGGAACCATGTCGGAAATCGTAAACAGTAAAGGACTAAGTATGACTTCGCTACAATGTGCGCGCTCCACCTTCCATGACAATGTGCGCGGGACAGACACGGACACAGGAGGAAGGGAGGGTGGCTCCTCTCTCCGTCCGAGAGAGACACGCACACGGGTGAGGGGTGTGGAACACGTTCACACCGGGACGCCTTATCTCTTACAGGTGCCGGTCCTGAGAGAGGTGTCAGCTTAAAGATGCCCTGCAGGCCCCGCTCCAAACAGACCTCGTCGCCCTCTGATTCCATTGGCATCCATGCCTCTCTGGACAGGGTGGCCCGCCACAAGGACCCCAGGAATTGCGACTCGCCGCTTTCCTCCCGCTGTGATTCTGTGCGATTTCTGTGTCTTGTTTTGCCAACACTACACCTACATCTCTGATGGTTTTGTGGCGCTTTGACTGTGTGATGATGATGATATGGTTTGTTGTTTACTGTGTGTGGCCCCGTGCAGGTAGGTGGAGAAAAACAAATGTCTCCACACAAATGTTAACAAATGTGTCTCTCGCTCCAAATGTTTTGGTGATGGCCCCCCTAATATGCCCATGCTGGTTCGCCTGAGACACCCCTCGACTCCCGATCGGACCCCTGATCGCCCGCACGCCAAGGAGGCGGATTCTCCTAGGGAGTGGTATGGTATGAGCAGAGAGTGGTATGGTAAATTACGAAACTCCGTGGAATCATCAAATTTTCGGGATCTGAGCCGAGTCTGAGGCTGGTTTGCGGCCAAATTCAGCCAAATTGGCAAAATACCGGGTATTTTGCGGGTATGTATGTAACTGTAGAGAGGACTCGGTTTAGAGGAGGGCGCGAGTGGGAGAACTTTTCGGCGGTCGTGGAGGGTCGTGGAGTCGTGGAGTGGCGAGTCACGCTCGTGCGGACAGCATCGATGGGAAACCCCGGGTATACCTGGAAAATACCGGGTATTTTGCCGATTTTCCCGATTTTTGTCAGATTTTGCCACCATTTGATTTTTTGGAAGCGGTGCAAACGCTTGTGTGACATGACT
>NW_005197400.1:0-1487 GCF_000372725.1 Emiliania huxleyi CCMP1516
CGCCAGCCGCAGCGAGATGGCGCCGCACGAGCCGGCCGGGACTTGCGGCCGGGAGTAGGTGGACATGGCGCCCCCACAGCGGGACTCGCCCCCACACCGGCGCAGCAGCAGCGGAGGCGAGCACGCCTGCAGGCGGCGGTGCCGGTGCGGTGAGCGGCGGCGGGCGCGCGGCAGCGCGGCGCGAGAGTGGGCGCGTGAAGTGGCGCATGAGCCGCGCGGCCGCTGCCGATTCGCGCGCGCGGCGCGAGAGGAGTGGCGGGAGCAGGAGCGGAGGACACGGGCCGGGGCGGGGCGGAGGACGCAGAGGCCCGCGCGCCGGGCGAGTGCGAGTGGAGAATAACGCAGGCGCCCAGAGCGAGGGTTGCGAGGCACTCCCACGCCTCACACACAAAAACACAACCACGGACCCAAGACGCACAAGCTCAGACAGTCGAGAAAGGGATAGACCGCAACGACAGTCAGAACCCACGCCTCACGTATTAAACGCACAACCCCGGGCCCCGAAATCGCACATTGATGACAGTGAGTGACATGCAACACGGGGTCCCAGGGAAGGCTGAATAAGGTTTGCCTCTCGCACCCCGTCTCTTTTCCTTTCCTGTTTTCTCTACAGCGCCCTCCTTTTCTCTATTTTCCCGGGGAAAGCACAATTTTTCCGGGCTCTGAGCCGAGTCTGAGTGAGGCTGGTTGGTTTGGGCCCAAACAAAATCAGCCAAATCGGCAAAATACCCGATGGAGAGGGGGGTGGGGACGGCGGGGGCGGGGAGGGTGGTGGCGGGGAGCGGGAGGCGGGGGGTGGGGACGGAGGGGGTATTTTGCGGGTACCTGGAAAACCCCGGGTAATACCCGGTATGTTGTGCCGGTTTCCTCGGTTTTGCCTCAGATTTTGCCCCAGACCAGCTCGCAGACTCATGGAAACTCGAGAGTTGCCAGAATGGAGCTCCAAAAACTCTCTGTTCCCTGGAAATTTCCGGAAACGCAAAGTGCTGGGGACGACGCTCTGTTTTCCTTTTTGTTTGCCGGAAAAGTATATGCAGGCCAACTCGTTGGCCAACTTGCTCAGATTCGAGATTGCAGTGGTTGTCCGCGGGATGTGCTCCACAGCTCCAGGCGGTCGTGGTACGTGGATCGCTGGATCCGATGTTTAGTTTATCCTACCTTCCTACCTACAGTGGGTTGCGGGCATTAAGAAAACAGGATTGCGCGGCACGCCGCCGTTTGCCGCCGAGTCGGCTCTCTGGATGTGACGGGAAGACGCACACACGCCTCCATCCACTCCACTCAGAACACCGCAGACTTGAAAAGTGACAAGTGCGCGCGCCGCAGGCGAAGAGAAATTTTGAGCTGCAGCTGGGGCTCCCGTTCACACTCGTATCTGGCCTTTTCTCGGGGCCGCGCCTGCGGCGCGCCGTGGTTTCTTAGATTTTTGCGGAAATCGCTTGGTAGGGTTTCTTAATGCCACGTTTTCTTAATGCCCGCAACCCACT
>NW_005197399.1:0-1487 GCF_000372725.1 Emiliania huxleyi CCMP1516
AATGCAGCTCCGTGGGCAGCGTGCGTACAAACTCGAGCGACCGCAGCCGGCGTAGCCGCTGCCACTGAAGGACAAACCATGCCTTGCACGTCGCGCCCACGCAGGGTGCGTACTTGAGCCCCAGGAAGCTGAAGATCAGGCTATAGAGGTCGTCATCGAGGATGGTTATCGGTGACCAGTCGTCGCGAACACGGCGTCGCGACGTCTTGGCCGCCATAACCCTCTCGGTGAGCGTCGTCGTGGGCGTCCTGGACATGGCTCAAAACGAGAAACGAAGCAGCCGTCCGAGCCGAGACCGTGCCGCGCCCGCCGCCCCCGCCGCCCCCGCCGCCCCCGCCGCCCTCCCTAAACCGAGTCCTCTCTCTTTGTACATACATACACGAGAGATGAGTAACGAAAAAGGAACAGGTCCCCGCCAAAACGATTTTCTTCCTCGACCTGCGCCAACACGTTGTGAGAGAGAGATTTTTAGCAATACCAAACAAGTTTGTTTGTCACGTTGTGTGTGGAGAAGTTTACCTTCCCTTAGCTCTCCGCTCTCGGCGCTTTCTTCCTTTCCGTGTTCGGGCCAGTGCTTCGCGGTGCGGTGAATTCTTCTTGGCTTAGCGATTTCTTTCTTTCTTTGGGGTCGAGCAGAGATCGGGCTCGGAAGACAAAACTCGAAAGACATCACACGCGAATCCAACACGCGAAACTTTTGCCAACAAATACGCAAAAAGAATCTCAGCGCGAGCGAGAGACAAAAGGGGTGGACCGGGTATGACGCATGACCGGCATGAGCCCGCCACGCTGTGCGCCGGTGACACACACACACACACACACACACACACACACACACACACACACACACACACACACACACACACACACACACACACACACACACACACACACACACACACACACACACACACACACACACACACACACACGATCTCCGGTGAGGCGCCGTGCTTTCTTCCACGCTTGCCGGGCCAGATCCGCCCTCTACTCGGAGCTAGTGTGCACTTGGAGCGTGCGCGATTATGTTTTTCTTGCGCCACGTTTGTGTACTCGCCCAGGGTGGGCAGGAACCCGCAAGGCCTCGGGGGCATCGCAGCGAATCTGCGAACTGTGGTACCTAGGTATCAAAAAGTAATCTGGCTCGGGCAGGTTCGGCGCTGGGCGGCGCGCGTCCACACTGCGCGTCGCGCAAAAAGCGAAGCAGCCAGCGCTCGTGGTCCACTGGGCACGTGACTTGCGCACCGGCACCGACTCAGGCACGTGCAAGCCCCGCAGAGGTGCGGGCGAGAGGGCGGCCCGAGCCCGAAAGGGCCCGCCCTAGAAGCTGCTCGCGTCGCGCGGTGGCGCGCACGCTTCAGCGGGCGCGCCCGACCTCTCGACGGCCAAGAGCAACTTGCGAGTCCGCCTGGATGCGGAGGAGGACACGGTGGTGGAGGAGGACCGCGAGGTGGAAGGTGCGCCACGAAACATGCCTTTTGAGACAC
>NW_005197398.1:0-1487 GCF_000372725.1 Emiliania huxleyi CCMP1516
CACGCCCGACACGACCCGCCACCCAGCACTTTCCTCGTCCAGCCGACGCAGCGTCTCGATCGTTTTGCCAATGAAGGCCACCGTCCGATCAAACTCAGCCGCCGCGTCGGCGCTGTTCTTTGCAATCTCCCACATGAGCACGTTGACAATCTCGTCGCGTCGCTCCTTCAAAGCCGCCACCGCCCCCTCCACGCGCTCGATACGCTCTGCCAGCGACATCTGCGGCCAGGCGCCTTGCCCGCGGTCCCACGCCGCCGCGCTCGCCTCTACCGCACGCACGGCGTCCACCTCGCCCATCGTCGCGAGCTGGCCAATGACGAGGCGCTTTCCGGTCCTCGCGTCAAACACGGGCGATGTCACCTCCTCGCTGGGCCCGCTCCACGCCTCCACCGCGCCGCCAATACAAGTTTTACGGCCATCCACGAAGGGTCGACTGTCCCACATTGAATCCGAGGCGTCGACAGATGCCGGTGGAGCGGTCGGCAGTGCAAACGGCGCGCTCGCGCTCATCAACGGCGGTGCCAGGAGGAGGACGAACATTGCTGTGCGAGGCAGCGAGCGCCGGCGCGGCGCGAGCTCCAAAGCACTCTATGAATTTAGACCCAGTCCGCGGATGTCGTACGTACTCTCTCGGATGTCTGGTGTTCCTCATACCTTGAGCACTTGAGCACTGGATAGGGTCGGTTCCGCATGGTACGGGACCCCTCGATCGTCTCGCCCTCCCTCACTGGTGTGTTCATTGGGGGGGGTCATAACAAACACGGTACAGGATCGAGGTGCACGCTGCCAAAGCAGTGTCGTCCCCCCTCTCCCCGACGGCGATGGCGGTGTGACCGATCGAGCTACAAGAGGAGCTTGTTCAGCAGGATCCGGGATAGTCAGATGCACTACCTCACTGGGCCTGAGACCATCGTACGACGCACCCATCACCGTCTCGGATTTGTGTGGAGTCGAACCACTCCGGGATGGGCAAGCCCATCAATGTTCCTCACCATCTGGTTAATTGTCAAAATTCCTGTTGTGCAAGAGGGGAGGGGGCTCTGACGGAGTGTGAGGCGGGAGAGGGCAGGGAATGGGCGCGGGGGAGGGAGGGGGGGGGGCTCAGCCGTGCAAAAAGCATCAATTATCAATAGTAAGGAAGACATATTGCCCGGCCGTTCAAGAAGTCCGTCTCGATTTTCGTTTTTTCCCCACAGACCATTCGGGCAACTTTTACGAAAGGCAAAGTTTTACTTGACCACTCGGGCAGATTCGATTGCATTTTACCACTCGGGCAAACTCGATGAAACGGGCGGACGGAAACGCGTTTGCGACGGCTCGCCGGAGAGCATGCATGGAGCGGCCGGTGCGCCGCCGCAGCTCACCGATGGAGCCTGCGTCGCGGCTCAATCCACTGACGTAGCAGCACTGCGACACACTCTCCAAGCACGGCCTCTGGCGTTGCGATTGCACAGAGAGCGAGCAATAGGCGCCAAAAGCACAGATCT
>NW_005197397.1:0-1486 GCF_000372725.1 Emiliania huxleyi CCMP1516
CGTGAGCTCCGCTAGTGGCGTCTTTCTCCACCCATCTGGGATGGGTTGGCACACATTGGGGGATTCGCTGTCCCAGACGTGAGCACCGGCCTCAGCCCGCCGGGCCCACGCCGCGGCCGCAGCCTGCTCCTCCGCAATGAGGGCGTCGATGTCAGACACGAGCCGTTCGCCGCGATCCGCGCAAGAGCACGTGCCGGGGCAGCAAACACGCGGCAACGCCGCCTGGTGCAGAGGACCAATCGGCACGACTGAGGACGTTGCCAGCTCGCTCCGCCCTCGTTTCAACGAGCGCCTCGGCGGAAGGGCGACGACCGCGTGGAGCCCGGCGTGGCGGTCGGGGAGTGAACACCCAAAGGTTGAGCATCGATCCAGCCGGAACAGCTTCTTTGCCGAGCACGCCATTCAGCGAATAGCCAGGGGGATGTACGGAACTCACGATGAAGACGTGCAACGACGACGTCAGAGATCGATAAGCGATTCACGCTCGTGCGTAGCCCGATCCCGAGCATCCGGCCCGCTGGGTGCTCATAGCTCCCTTCTAAGGCTAATGACCGCACTCCAAGACTACCAAGAGATGAAGAGCTCCAACGTTCAAAGTGGCCCTGACCCCTGTAGGGCTGTAGTCTGCACAGTGCTCAGTGGTCCGCCATCGAGCTGTTGTAAGACGTGCCGGACGTGTGCCGGACGTGTGCTGCGAAAGCCCTCAACTCGCGCACCCACCCACCTCCTTCCCTACTCCTCAAAATTGCCTTGATGGTGACTTGACGGTGGTCGCTTCGATGCCACTCGGCGCTCCGCGGGACGCCACCGGCGCGCAGGAGCACTCCGCCCTGAGGTTTACCACCCCAGGCCGCGCCTTTCTCGTCACGAACCCTGCTCAACGCTGCCTCCTCCGCCTCCCAAGCTTCGCTCGCGGCCCCCTCACTCTCTCTATAGAGCAACCGCGCCATCTTCTCCACCGCCGCCTTCTCCGCCCGCACCCGCGCCACCTCCGCCGTCGCCTCCTCCGCCGCCGCCCGCGCCGCCTGCGCCGCGCCAGCGCCCGCCTCCGCCTCGGCCTCCGCCTCGGCCTCCCTCTCCGGCGCGGCCGCCATGTTCATTTTGATGCGGTACAGTGCGCGCTGCCGCTTTGAGGCACCGGCCGGCAGCTCGGCCGCCACCGAGGCCGCCAATGCCGCGGCCGCCGCTCGGCACTCTCGGCAGCGCCACCGCCCCCCTGCCGCTGATCCCGTCTCAGGCTCGCAGCGGAAGCAAACGTCGATGTCGTCGCCAGCGGCGAGCCGCCCGAGGCAGCATGTCGTCGCACGTGCCTCGCTTCGGCGCCTCCATGCTGTGGTGACAGTGTGGCCGCATTCCCCGGCAAGCCCGGCCTCCCTTGCTCGGGCGGCGCCGCCAGTCCGCAATCGCCCGCAAAATTGCGCCCGTCGCCCAGCCGCCCTCCATTCTCTCTTCTCCGAAAGAACTTGGCGGTTAAATCCCCCCCCAC
>NW_005197396.1:0-1486 GCF_000372725.1 Emiliania huxleyi CCMP1516
AAGCCCCTCAAGCGAGGACTAGACTGCGTCACACAGAGTAGAGTGTGGCAGAGTCACCCTTATGTCCCTCGCCGCATGTCGACCGAGCTCCGCGCTTTATGTTGCGCTGTACGAAATAGAGAGCCAAATAGGGAAAGAGCACTACCCGAGGACCCAGAAGCGACCCAAGCAGCCACTAACGAAACGGAGCCCCAAGGCCCTCCATCCTGGTCCTACAGCGAACAGACAGACAGAAACGAAAGCAGGCGAGACCCTCCCACACCCAGAATTCAGCCCGCCGTCGCCGCCGACCACCCCGCCGCTGCCAGCGCCGCCTCCATTGACCTACACGACCGCCCGACACCCTCCTCCGCCCTCGCCGCCACCCTGTCACATAACCTCCCCGCCACCCTCGCCCATCGACACACAGCAAGTCCCTAGCCTTCTCCCTCGCCACCGACCCCGCCCATCACCCGCACATGCCCAACAGCCCCGCCCGTCTACCCCCCGCCACCGCCCCCACCCCGATCGCCCTAGACGCGACCCTCCCGCTCACCCCCGCCGCCCTCGAGCACTCCAAGCAACCCCCGCCATCTCCCCCCTCATCTCAGTCAGATATCGCCCCTCCTCCACGCCAGAGCCACCACTCCACACCACCGCCGACCCGAACAAACTCGAGTCGCAGCCGACCCGCCCAGCCCCCGCCTCGGTCTTCCCCAACACCGCCTCCACGACCTCACCACCCCCCGACCCGACCGGAATCACCACCGACATAAAATCTCGACTCTGCAGCGACCTACAGCTCGCCATCGCCGCCGACCACCCCGCCGCTGCTGCCAGCGCCGCCACCTTTGACCTACACGACCCCCCGACACCCTCCCCCGCCCTCGCCGCCACCGTTTCACGTAGCCTCCCCGCCACCCCTCCCCCATCGATACGCAGGAAGCCCTTTCACCCCACCCACCGACACCGCCCAGCGCCCGCGCATGCCCAACAGCCCCGCCCGCCTACCCTCTGCCACCGTCCCCACCCCGATCGCCCTAGACGCGACCCTCCCGCTCACCCCCGCCGCCCTCGAGCACTCCCACGAAGCCACCTCCGCCATCTCCCCCCTCATCTCAGTCAGCTGTCGCTCCTCCTCCACGCCAGTACCACACCACTTCACACCACCGCCGACCCGAACGAACTCGAGACGCAGCCGACCCGTCCAAGCCCTGCCTCGGCCTTCCCCGACACCGCCTCCACGACGCCTCCCTCCCCCGACACAACCGGAACCACCACCGACATGAAACGTCGACTCTGCAGCGACCAGACAGACAGCAACGAATCCAAGCTCGACCCTCCCACACCCAGAATACAGCTCGCCATCGCCGCCGACCATCCCGCCGCTGCCGGCACCGCCGCCTCCGACCCACACGGCTGCCCGACACCCTCCTCCACCCTCGCCGCCACCCTGTCACATAACCTCCCCGCCACCCTCGCCCATCGACACACAGGTAGTCCCGTC
>NW_005197395.1:0-1486 GCF_000372725.1 Emiliania huxleyi CCMP1516
GCGGCAGCCAGGATGGCGGCGGAGGCGGCCCAGCGCTCATAGAGAGCTGCTTGGGAGCACACTGCACGCATGGTACGAACACGGGCGCGTCATCGCTGTTTTGCAGTGTCGGCTGGAGGCTTCCGCAGCCAATCTCGTCAGCGCTGTGTGGAGCTCCGGCGCGTGGACCCTTTGGTCGGATTGGGCCACGGCGATTCTGAGGAGGTTGTGCTGCTGCCCAAGCCAAAGGTCGAGGCGTGGGGGTTGGGACAATGAGGGAGAGGAAGGCGTGTACGAGACGGTCGTGAAAGTCTCTCTGGACTCTGCCGCATGTGTTTTTCTGTGCTTTTTCACTGCGCGCGCGTGCGTGTGCGTGTAAGGTGTGTGTGTGTGTGTGAGGGAGGGAGGGGGTCACATCACTGCACTTATCACTGCACTGTCACTGCATCTCCTCGATCTGAATCTATTCGCGCACATCTTCTTTTTGGAGCACTTGGAGCACTTGGAGTGCAGTCGGCAACCGCACACCCAGGGCCGGGGAGCTGAGAAGCGCACCCAGCGGGCCGGATGATTGGCATCGGGTTGCGGGCAAGAGAGCCCTAGCCCAGGGGGTGCGCGTTCGCAGGGAAAGGGCCGTAAAGTAAACACGGGTCTCCGAGGGTTAGTCCGCGCTCCAGGTTTCCCCTAGCAGCGGAGCGCCCCCTCTACTCGGAGCTAATAAACACCAGACACGCACATGACGTACATCCTCACTCGACGTCACCCCTCGAGGCTTCCCGGTCTGGCCTCCCCCCCCTCGGTCTGGAGGGGCCCTCTTATCCCCTCGGTCCTCCCCCCACTCGCTTTCCGCTGGTTGGGCAACGGATGCGGGGCCCGACCCCCCCTCCTAGCCTTTTTCGGCCGCGGCCCCGCCGCCGTCTCGCCCACTCTGCCTGCTCCTGTTGACTCCACCTCCGGTGGTCCCATGCCCAACTCCTCGGGCGAGGGCGGCGGCACTGGATCGCCACGCCGCCCCTCCCCGTGAAGTGAGGCCGGCTCTCTTCGGTCGAGGACTCGTGCCCGCCCCCGCGGTCTCTCTATCGTCCTCGGCTCGTCCGTACGTCCCGATTCTACCCGCAGAGGCCGCGTCAGCTCGTCTCTCACCTCCTCCGACAGCTGACCCCAAGCCCCCCCTGGGGCCCTCCGGCCTCGGCCTTCCGGCTCGCCGGCGGGCCCGTTATCGTACTGCGGCCCCTCCCCTCTCCCAGCTCCTCCCTCCGGGTACTCTAGCCTCCGGCGGGGTGGTCCCGGACCCCCCAGGTTATGCCGAGCGGGTCCATACGGTGGCGGCCCCGCCGGCGGCAGGGGTGGAGGCGGTAGCAGGGGCGGCGGGTACGGTGGCGGCCCTCGCGGCCCAAACGCCTGGTGTGGAGCCGCTGGGGCGGCCCCACGACCCTGCAGCCGTTCCAGTGGCGAGGGCGGAAACGGCAGTGTGGGTGGCGGAAACGATGGCGGTACTGGCGGCTGC
>NW_005197394.1:0-1486 GCF_000372725.1 Emiliania huxleyi CCMP1516
ATTTGAGTCTTGATTGAGCGTGTGTGTACAGCCAAGAGCGAGTGCAAAACGCTTTATCCAATATAACCTCGTCCGATAGCCGATACGCGATAGGATATCCATACGCGCGCAGATATCGGATTCACTCGTACGAGCGCTGCTCAAGGCAGTAGAACCGAAGTGTACTTTTAGCTTACTGGGAGAAAAGAGAGAGGGGGTTGTGCTCTCTAGGCCCCTAAGGGCCCTACGCGCGGCGTGAGAGCTCGTACGGTAGTCACCGGTCCGACCGGTGGGTCCCTCTTCCCTGTATTTACCCTCTGCATAGATGTCTCGCAATGCTGCTATTTTCGGTGTTCAGTCATTCCAAGGATGCGGTGTGGGCGGCCACGCCTCGTGCAGCTGATCCTGCTCGTCGCCGTGGCCCAGCTTGCCACCGTCTCCATCGCCCCAGCTCCAACGCTGCCGTCGGCGGTGATGGCGATGCTGTGGTTGACTCCCGCCAACACAGCGACGACGCGCAGGCCAGCAAAGGCCTCGACCTTCGTCGGGAGCAGTTGGCTCTGTGAGGAAAAGAAAACGTCCGCCGCGCGAAAAAAAAACTCTGATTGCCGAATCAGCATGTCTCTCGTCGTCTCGCTGCTCCTCGCTCGGCCGGGCGGCGACTCGGGCGGTGCAGAGGCGTCGCCGCTGCGCGTACGCGCGCACGAGGCGGCGCTGGAGCACGCCTGCTGTCGCCGCCACGGCCCGACGCCCGGGGCCGGACGTCGAGTCGGACAAACTTTTGGCGAGAGCAGACCGAGCATCTTCACCGAGCATCATCGGATCGACCCGCTCTCCTGCGACGAGCCGCGGGAGGGAGGCTCGTGCGATTCGGCCGGAGCGGCGGCGCGTGGCGCGCACATGCCCTGCTCGCCCGCGGCCGCTGAGGCACACCCGGCGAAAGCCAGCTTTGCCCCCTCGACGTCGTTTGCGAGGCTCACCTTGCCGCCGTGCTGCGGGTGCGGCGGTTGGCCCGTGAGGTGCGCGTGGCCGCGCGTGGCGCGGCTGGCCCCTGCCCACGCCCTCATATTTTGTGCTGGCTCGCGCACGCGCCGCGGAAGCTCGACGACGAGCGACTGCATTGGCGGTCTCCGTTGTGAAAGGCGGCGGCTCTGCATGGTCAAAGGCGGCGCTTGCCATCAGCCGCCGTGCACAGATGTCCCAAACTCTTTCATGCTTTGGGTAGGACACAGGCCTAACCACTCGGGGGACACGCGATTCCAGAAATGGTTGTGTCCCCCTTTCTTCTTTCGGCCTCCTCTCACCCCTCTCTTCCCCCTCCCCCCCACCTGCCTCCCCTTCTTTCCTTTTCTTTTTTCTCTCTTCTTTTTTCTCCCTCCTTTTTCCCTTTTTCCCTCCTCTCCTCCCTTTCCCTTCTTCTCTTCTTCTTTTCCCCTTTTCTTCCCTCTTTCTTTTCCCTCTCTCCTTTCCCCTCTTCTTTCTTCCCTCTTTCCCCTTCCTCCTCCTT
>NW_005197393.1:0-2482 GCF_000372725.1 Emiliania huxleyi CCMP1516
CTACTGCGAGGAGGGAGAGGGAGGCAAGGGGGAGGGAGAGGGGGGGGACGGGGGAGGGGAGTGTGATGCGGGTACGGGGGCGAGCGGGCATGGAGGGGGAGAGGAAGAGCAAGGGCGAGAGGGGGCAGGGGACGGGTCAATGGCATACTAGGGGGGGCAGGGTGGCGGGCGGCGATCGCCGCATACCGTTCTATGGGGGCGAGTACCGCGCTACCCCAGGGAGGACAAGGACGTCGACGTGCAGCTGCAGCTGCTGTTCGAGTCGTTCGGTGGGTTCGGGAAGGGGGTCGGCGAGATCCTCCGGAAGGCGGCGGACGTGCTACAGAACAAGCTGACGCGGGCCCAGTACCTCGATGAGGTGACTTTTGGTTCCACTAAGAATTGGCTGGGGCTGCAGAAGCAGCGTATCTCAGTCGTTCTTCACACGGCAATCGCAGAGCAGGTCGTGAATGAGCTTGCCTGTGGCGGGGGTGGGCGGGTGCACGGAGCTAAGTGCCTCGCCACCCTCGCAGGAGTCGCTTAGGCGGCTCCCGTGGTGTACCTGTGTTAGTGCCAGTGCGCGCCAGTCCCGTGCCCAGTGTTGTGCGAGGGAGCTTTGTTGTAAAATTCTTTCCAGAGGGCCAGGAAGCCGTCGGGCGATGGTGGCGGCGCGCTCTACCATCTGGTCGGTCGTGTAGCGCGGCGAGCCGCTCGGCCGGCAGGTGACGAGGATCGTCGAGGCGACGACGAAGATGGCACCTCGGGCGCCGTCTTCGGTGCCGGGCGCGTTGGGGTTGCCGCCGAAGGCCTTCATCCCGAACTCGAGCACTGAGCGGATCTTTGCACGGTACTCCTTGCTGTCGGTCGGGGAAGCGGGAAGTCCTGGCCCCTTTTAGGTGAAGACGCTTGAAGTTCTTGAGGAGCGACATGGAGAAGTCGCTGTCGGCGCGCGAGAAGGCGGTGTCGATGTTGCACCCGCCCATCTCGGTCGGCAGCTGCGCCTGGAGCCACGCGAGGTCGCGGAGCGCCTGGGGCGAGGCGTCGGCGCGAGCAATGCTCTCAAAGGACTTGCGGATGCGGTTGTGCGCAAACTCGAGAGCGTCGCACGCGACATTGGGCGGCGTGATGCCGGCAATGTACTTGGTCTTTGCGCAGGCAATCCGTTGGACGAGGTTGAGGCGGAGCTGCGAGGTGTTCGTGACGCAGTCAGTGTCGACGATCGTGTCTTTTGTTTGTTTGGGAGGACGGCACGCCGCCACACAGTCCTGCTGAGAAATAAATAAATAAAACGGGCGCGCCAAACGAGGGGTGGGAGAAGGACAGGGTCCCCACCTGCGCGAGCAGGATCTTGTAAGGACGATCAGGGACACAGGGGAAGTCCTGCTGAGAGAGGTTTGTGGGAGCCGGCGAGAATTCTTCTTTCCTCTGAAAGGCGGCGGCCCAACATCCTCGCCATGTGGAGCGCTCTCCTCTTCTCGCTTGCCGTGTTGCGCGCGGCCGCTGCGCCCGCGCCCGAGAAGCAGGAGGCTGTCGCGGCGCGCGGCGGCTGGATGCCGTTCGCGCAGCAGGGCGCCGCCACGGGCGGTGGCTTTGCCGCGCAAGGCACCGACACCGCCTGGCGCTTCTTCACGGACCCGAACTTTGACTTCCAGAAGGAAGGGCAGGCGTACCAGGCGTCGGGCGCGGCCACTGGCAACGCGTTTGGCGGCCTCTCGCAGGGCATGATGCCCACCGCGCCGGCGGCGGCGGCGGCCGAGGCCCCGCCCGCCGAGAAGGAGGAGACTGTCGAGGGCGCCAAGGCGCGCGGCGGCTGGATGCCGTTCGCGCAGCAGGGCGCCGCCACGGGCGGTGGCTTTGCCGCGCAAGGCACCGACACCGCCTGGCGCTTCTTCACGGACCCGAACTTCGACTTCCAAAAGGAGGGCCAGGCGTACCAGGCGTCGGGCGCGGCCACTGGCAACGCGTTTGGCGGCCTCTCGCAGGGCATGATGCCCACCGCGCCGGCGGCGGCGGCGCCGGCGGCGGCGACGACAACGGCAGAATCGACGAGTACATGTAGGCGGCGGAGCAAGCGAGATGAAGGGGCAGGGATGGATCCCGGGTGGCGGTATTCGACATCCTTCGGTCGTGAAACCACCGACTATATCTCTGTTGCTTTGGCTACTCGAGTCGTTCCATTTCACTGTGGCACAGCTCGCGTTACAAAACCTTGATTTTGACCATTTGCGCAAAAAGGTACATCTCGGTGCCTTCCAGAGGCAGCTGCGACCCCGCCGAGTAGACGGCGGCACACAGCAGGTGGCGCGGTGTGCCGCCGTCCACTCGGCTGGGTCGCAGCTGCCTCTGCGCGTCCTGGGGATGTACCTTTGTCGCGCGCCGGAGACGACTCGCCGCCGCTGAGATCGGAGATCAAGCTCTGACAGGTCGCACGTCGCTCCTTTGACGCCGACGTGACTCACCCGTGCAGATCACATCAGCCACGGTCTCGACGCGCTCGGTACGA
>NW_005197393.1:2582-4085 GCF_000372725.1 Emiliania huxleyi CCMP1516
ATCGCCCTCGCCATCATCACCATCCGCCGCCGCCGCAGCAAGGAGTCCCCCCCCCTGCCGCTCGTCTGATCCCGGCAGAACGAGGTGCGACCCTGGAGTGCTCTTGCGGGGCGAAGAGTTGCTCGAGCTCCTCGGACTCGGGCTCGCGAGCTTTTGGCGCGCTAGTTGGCCGCGCAGGCAGAGGGGCGTGGGGGGAGGGAGGTGCGGTTTCGGGGTCGGTCTGCTCTCTGGGAAGGGGAGGGGCGCGCGGGGCGGCGGCGTGGGAGGGGCGGGGGCAGTCAGGCCGTTTGTGTCCTCCGGCCCTCATTTCTTCGTTCTCGAATCGTCAATCGTGCGTGCGCTGTACGAGACTGGTGGTGTCCAAGCCCTCAGTGTGCACCATGTCTCAGGCCTGACGGGTGATGCTGTTGCTGATGCGTGATGGGTGCGCGCTGAGAGAGATAGCTGTGAGCGTGAAAGGAAAATCATTTTGAAGGTTGTGAACGGCGTCTCGAATGGCGAAGCTTAACACCGAGGGACCGCCGCGACGAGTAGACCTAACTCGGACAAGTCGGTCGACAAGCTGGTCGAGATTTCCAATAGCCAGCTCGAAAAATGCTGTCGGCCAACGACAAATCCTTACTTGATCGACTCCGTGATGAGATCGCTGAAAGTCGCCGTTTGCAGCGGAAGCAGGCCATCGCGCTGGCGACAACGGCAGAGCTTATCTCTAGGGTCGACGAACGCCTCGGAAACTTGGAGCTGCATGTGCGAGAAAGGGCTTGTGTCATCGGCCTCGCTCAGAGCACTGAGCAGTTTAGCAGCCTTGCCAATCAGATTGAGCTCTCCGCCGGGGGCGACGGGCAGCCTGCAGGTCACATCATGATGCCTCCGCCGCCAGTGCCGCCCTCGGCAGCGACTCGGGCGGCATGCGCAGCGGCGATCTGCGGCGACGCTGGCGCAAGCATGTCTCCGGCCCAGGGTGTCCTCCATGTGGTGCGTTTATCACACCCTCTCGTTGGTAGCTGCACCTATGACCCGTTGACCCCTCTCCGCACCCCCCCTCCCCTTCCGCCCCTGTTTGCAAGGGGGACGCATCGCAGGCTATCTACCTCCCCCTCGCCTGCCTTGCCGACCCTTACTTCGACGCTGCACGGCTACACAGCCGCGGCCACGACAGCGGCTGCGGCAGCGACGGCGGCGGCGGCGGCCGCTGCAGCGGCAGCAGCCGCCGCGGCCGCGGCGACGACAACCGCAGAATCCACCAGTACATGTAGGCGGCAGATCAAGCGACATCAAAGGGCAGGCATGGATCCCCGGAGGCGGTATTCGACATCCTTCGGTCGTGAAACCACCGACTATATCTCTGTTGCTTTGGCTACTCGAGTAGTTCCATTTCACTGTGGCACAGCTCGCGTAACAACACCTTGATTATGACCATTTGCGCATAAAGGTACATCCCGGTGCCTTCCGGAGACAGCCGAACCCCCACCCCCTTTATCAAAACTTTTTTCCTGCAGCGAC
>NW_005197393.1:4185-27128 GCF_000372725.1 Emiliania huxleyi CCMP1516
AAGCTCTGACAGGTCGCACGTCGCTCCTTTGACGCCGACGTGACTCACCCGTGCAGATCACATCAGGACACGGTCTCGACGCGCTCGGTACGACGCCTGCGACCCGTCTCGGGTCAGGTGGCACGACGCTCATCGCGCCTGCCAGCGATGCCGTGCAGGTTGCCACGACGAGGTCGAGCACGCTTCTATACGCTCGCCGAGCCTTCCTTTCCATCCCATTAGGCAGCCTGGGAACGGTGGCGGTCAGAGGCAAAGACTACGAGGGGTGGTGGAACCACATGTCACGGCTACTGCCGGCTCGACCCCACGATAGCCTCCGAAGGCTGACTTTGAGGCACCATCATCGGACGATGTCGACGAGTTGGGTCGCTCTCGCGGTAGCCAGATGACCTCCCATGCTAGTACCATCGGCTAGGGCCGCAGGAAGCGCGGGGGAGGGCGCTGGGAGCAACACGGAGCTCCGTTGGACGTTTTCAAGATTAGCGTGTCAGAGTGAAATGGAACTAGCCTTTTGGTTTTGTGCACACTGGTTTTGAGAGAGATTCTTCTCTGGTTTTGTCTCTCTGGAACTCTTTCTTGTGAATGAAAAGGCGGCCAAGGCGCGTCGGGACTGTCCTCCCATCCCTCTTTTGGACTGTACGTGTTCTTTCTTTCTTTCTTTTAGGGAGAGTGACGAGAGACAACACAGATAATCAGATTTTTTGGACCCCCCTCCACTTCAGCTCCATCCACGTACGTGGCGTCCCGTCGCGCGTCGGGTCAGTTTTCTTCTCTGTTTATATGTGCAAGAACCGGGTTCCTCCCACCACAGAAAAATAATTATCATTCGGCAGAGGACCCAGGGCTGGAGCAGCGCGCAGCAGACCCAAGGCCAAGCCAAGATGAATGAATGAGTCGCTCCGCCGGGAGCGTCTCACATGACAAGAGAAGAAACATGCACATACATACATTCATTCATGACTCTCACTCAGCGCTTTGATCCCAATCACGACACATGTGTGACTCGCCTAGTGTGGAGACGCCGTGTACCGTGGGGCCTTGTTGTCCTCGCACGGGGGTACCCGTGTGTGTGTGTCTCGCGCCTTGCGGGGGAGGGAGCGGAAAGGAGGACCCGAGGTGAGTATAGGAGGAGAGTCAGGTGGCTATAAGCTGTGTGCCGCTCCCAGTCTGGTCGTGGTCGAGACCGAGGTGTCGAACTGAGAGGCACTACTGGAGGGTTCCTCCGGCCACCGCTCGACTACCCACGCACATGGCCGGTCCTGTGGCTTGCCTGTGGACTCGCTCAGAAGCCTCAATTCGCGCACACCTTTGCTCTCTGGCTCCCGCGAGTGCGTTCAGGCCACTCAAGCAGGCGACGCCGAGCACCCGCAATGCATCTCGCCGGGGCGCCACCTATCGACCCGACTGATTGGCAGCATCAAAGCCGACCCCATGACGGTCCTTCGGTGGCTGACGCAACTGCCGAGAGAACATTCCCCCGAGAGGGCGCCGAGAGAACATTCCCCCGAGAGGACAAAAGAAAGGCGTCGCACCCCCTCCGTGCGCAGTGTGCCCCCCGCTATGTGTCGCCGATTGGGGCACGCTCTCCTGTGCAGTCAGGGCAAGCAAGCGGGGGCGAGGCGCAGTCCCCCTGGTCTATACTGGTGTGGTTCTGTCCCTAGTCTCGGAGGGGGGCAAAAAGATAAGAATATCTATTTTTTGTGACTCCCATGGATGCAGTCGGGTGGGGCACGGTGCTGGGCCTGGGGGGCGGTCCGGTGCGCCACAACAGCCTCCCTGGCTGACGCACCCCCATCCAGTTCGACACCTCCATCCTGACCGTGGAACCCGTGACTGTCGTTGCTGTCTCTCCCTTCTCGACTGCCTGTGCTTTGTTTGTGCGTCTTTCTTGGGTCCGGGGTTGTGTTTTGGGAGAGAGAGAGAGAGATGTTTTGTGTTTTGGTGAGGAACTCCAACTTACTTCAACCGGTCAATCAAATAGAACGCAACGAGAACAACTCTCTCTCACAGCACACAGGTTCGACACAGGTACGCGACAGTACCAAAAGAATCACAGTCGCGGGGGCGCCTACACGAAGGCGTCGAGGTGGGCGAAGGGAGGAGGGCGATTCTCAAGAACGACGCCCACCCGGTCAACCCACACGACCTCGGCGTTTTTTGCCCCTCCGCTGCACGCTTGCCCGCCTTCGCCCCGAGGGGCGTGGCCGTGGCAGGCGTCCTGCGTTGCCATCACGTTGTCGATCTTCTCGCTCGGCACCTTATATACATGCAGCGCCTCGGCCGCTTCGGGCGCCTGCTCTGCGTCGGGAGTCTCGGTGCGGCGTCGGCCGCCGCTGTGCGGGCGGCGGCCACGATGGCCGCTCGCGGTGTCGACTATGAAAAGCTCGGCGGGCGCGGGTACGGCTCGATAAAGTCGTGGGGCCGGGAAGCGGGACAGTTTGCGCTGAGGGATGAGGTGCCGTCGACCTCGTCCGACGGCTTCGAGGTGGCCACAGTAGCGGGCGGCTGTTTCTGGGGAATTGAGCTCCGACTGCAGCGGCTCGATGGCGTCGTCGCGACCTGCGTCGGGTACACGCAGGGGCGCACGCGAGAGCCCACGTACGACGACGTGTGCGGCGGAGGCACGGGCCACACCGAGGTCGCGCGCATGCAGCGCCGCAAGCTCCGTCGGGAAGCTGCTAGAGCGCGCGCGCTGTCTCGTCTTAGGCGGTGCAGCTCATCTATGACCCAGAGGTCCTCGCGTACTCGACCATCTGCGAGACGCTGCTCGCGTCGCTCGACCCGACCGCCGTGGACCGGGTGGGCAACGATTACGGCTCGCAGTACCGACACGGGATCTACTACCACTCGGACAAGCAGCGCGGGGTGGCAGAGGCGGCGATCGCGGACGCGCAGGCCAGAGCCGGCCGCCGCAAGGTGGTGACCGAGGTCAGGCCGGCGACGGTCTTTTGGCCCGCCGAGCAGCACCACCAGCAGTACCTGCAGCGCGGCGGCCGGTTCGGCTCGCCCCAGTCGGCGGCGAAGGGCTGCAGCGACCGCGTGCGGTGCTACGGGTGAGGTGGGGGCGGGGACGGGCACCGAGAGAGAGGCGAGAGGCACAGGCTGCCGAGCGACTCCTGCGCGTCGTGCTCGCGGCGGTGGCAGTCGCGCAGAGCTGAGCAGCTGACGCAGCTGCCAGCTCCAGCGCAGCTCAGAGATCTCACGCCGCCGCGTGCCGCGGGCATCGACATCATCGAGCCTCGCATTCGTTCGCACTTTCTTTTTCTCGCTCTTCTATAATATCTTATCATCTTCGAGTTCGACTTCTCTCGTCGCCCCCGGGTGCCGGGTGTGGAGAGATCTGAGATGCGCGCGAGGGGTCCTTGCCAGCACCACACTTTGTGTGGGGGGAGAAATTCACCTTACCCGCCTGATCCGATGCCGGCTCGGGCGGAGCTCTGGTGCGGTAGCTGCCTCGGTCGAGATAGGCACGGTTCGCGCGGCGACAGTGTAACTCTCCGTGGCGGCCGCGAGGACCACAAAGGTTCAAAGCAGCTCCGACTTGCTCTCAATGTACCCGTTCACCACCGTCGCTGGCAGCCGAAACTCCTTGCCAAACGCCTTGGCCGTGCGGAGGCCACTCGCGCCCGTCTCCACGCAGAGCATGAGGAAGTGGACGCGGTCGCCGTCAGCTGCCGCCGTCGCGCCCACGGCCCAGGCTGCAGGCAGCCACGGCCTCGGCGCACGGGCGGCACCCGGGACCCGCCTCAGACGGAACCCATGATCGGACACAGTCACAGGTCGGACCCTGAGGATTCACCTGTCCCCGCGTCGGCTCTGTTCACGCGGCTACCCGTGACCCGACCAGGTACGCGGCTACCCGTGACCCGCACCCGTCACACGTAAACGAATAAAGCCGGACGACCCGCACGGCGCTTACGTACATGACAAATCACAACAAAGATCCACAGGCTCCTCGTGGGTACGTGTGTCTCAGAGTCCTTCTTGCCACAGCCCCACCCACGGACGCTCCCCATGGAGCGAAGGGCTGCAGTTGCGGGCTTGCGGCCATCTCAGCAGCCCGCGTCGAACACGACATGGAAGTCGCAGAAGGTTACCATCTCCGTTCCGGCCGCCTGCTCCCCCGGCCACTTCAGAGCGCTCAGCACCTTGCTCATTCGCGAGCGCAGCTCGTTCTCCAGGGCGCCGTGCTGCAGCGACCCGACGGGCCACCCGAGGAGATCCGCCGTAAAGTCGGCGCTGACGCGTTGGATGGCGAAGGAGGGCTCGTCGACGAAGCCCGTGCCTGCGAGGAAGCTCATGCCGAGCTGGCTGTCGAGGTCGAAGCCGAGAGCACACATGCGAGGCCCGAGACGGATGCCGAGCACGACGTCATCGCCCGCGGAGTCTTGGAAGCCGGTGCAGTGGAGGCTGACGTCAGAGAACACGCCGCTGTTGTGCGCCTTTTGCCACGCCACGTAGTCGGATGGATCCGTGTGCTTTGAGGTGGGCATGCCAATACGGGCGAGCAGGTCCGCGAGGGCGTCGTGAAGGTGATACTTGAGCCACGGGCCACTGTAGTCCAGCGACGTCTCGAGTGCGTGCTGGAGTGCTTCCTCGTCCGTGAAGTCGAAATATGGGCCGCGCGCCGGGTCCGGCTCGGCCTCGACGGGGTCGGAAGCGCCGCCCCCCATCCCGCTGGGGCCCTTGTACCAGCGTCGGCCAATGTACAGCAGGCGACGCAGCTCGCTGAAACTGAACTCGAGTCCATAGCACAGCGTCGCCTGCCCGGAGAAGAGATAGCCCTCCGCCTCCGGGTCGCCGCCATCTTTGCCGGCGGCCTTGAAGGCGACGCACGCAGGGCCATGCATCGATAGGGCGCCGAGCGGCAGCGTCGGCGGCCAGGCTTCGTACGCGTCCTCGTCCGAAGAGCGCTGCTCGCCGAGGTAATTGTAAGGCGAGTCGCCGGCCAGCCGACGCTGAAGCTCGGCTCCTGCACATCGGCGAAGGTGCGCCGTCCACAGGTCGGGCTCGTCGACGGCGCCAAAAATCTGGGGTGCGATTTGGCGTGCGGCGCTCTCGCGGAGCCACGCACGGACTGCGTCGAGGCGACGCTGAGCGAGGCGCAGCAGCTCCGGCTGCTGTGCTTCGAGCGCGGTGGCCCTCACAACCTCGCGCAAGCTCTCGGAGGTGCGTTGGAGCGAGAGGGCGCCCGTGGCCTTGCACGCGGTCGTGATGCGCGTCAGGAGCTCCGTTGGGAGAGTATCAAGCGACATGTCGCTGCAGGAAAATGTGTTTGCTGAGGTGTGGGCGTTTGGTTGTCCACAATCTGCTGCCGGGCCAAGAGGTAGAACTAGCACCCGTTCACAGCCATGTTATTCACACCGCGAGGGCATCTGCCGGCGCTCGTCTGCCAAAGTGGCGCCAGAGTGGAGAACTGGAGGCTGCATATTCAACTGGCCGAGGCGGTCTACCGTCCGGCGGCGGCGGTCTACCGTTCGGCGGCTGAAAAAGTGGGAGACGAGTCTACCGCGGTCTACCAAGTCTACCGGTAGACTGGTGTCGTAGGTTCATTACGGTCTACCGGTAGACTGCGGTAGACTCGTCTACCAAATGGTCTACCGTCTACCCCAGTCTACCCCAGTCTACCGGTAGACGGTAGACGGGCCACCCCTCAGGCGGTGTCCTGCTCTCTCCTCTGCACAGCTGCAAATTGCATTGTGCGCTCTCTCCACATGTCTAGTATGCAGAAACCATGCTCAAAACGTCGCTCGCGTCGGCTTTCATGATCATTAACTGGCGCTCTCAATTCGAGATCGCGCGCCGCGGTCTCAGCTCTCACACCGTCACAGGTGGAGTGAATTTAGTACTGGGCTGGGTTTTTAGGCATTGTGGGGTTGGCACTCCCGTCGACCCTCATGACCTCCTGCGGTCTCTGAGATGGACACCAGTGGGTGTGGGGCCACAGCCAGGATACACTCGAAGGCTGGGTAAGCAGTAGAGGTCGATACTCGACGCGTCCCACATGGTCTGTGTCGCTGTCGGCACGCTGTCGACAGGACGTCGAGCGACACCGGTGGCAGTGCCACCCAGGAGTGGTCGGTCGGTCTCCCGTCATGAGAGAGCCACCATGTGATCCGTATGATGGTTCCTGACAACCGCCTCTATCAACTTTTGTCACAGTTCCCGCTCTGAGAGGAGCTGCGGGTCAGTTCGACAGCTGGAGCTGTGTCGCCGGCGTGCGGCGGCCTGCCTCCGGAGGTGCCTCAGAGGTGGACATTTTTTTGTCACCGTGAGAGAACGCGTTCGAATTTTTACTCCGGAACTTAAACTTCACACGCGCACCGGCCAGGGCTACAATAGTGCCAGTGAGGCGGAGGCGCGAGTCGGAAGGCCGCGATTGTCAAGTGTTCCTTGTCTCCCCTTTGTAGCGGGATCGCCGGCTTGGTCGCCCTGACCACCGCTGCCAGCCGCTGGCGTGACCGCGTCCCTTTTGTCCCTTTTGGTGCCCCTCTTTGCTCCCTTTTCCCTCGCCGCGTAACTTGCGCCCCTTTTGAAAACTTTTAATTTGTCTCTTTAGACCCTTTTTTTCCTACAATCGCTGTGAACCCAGCCACGTACTTAGTACATACAACGAGCGCGCGAAAACGTTAAATAAACCTGAGGCCTGTGGCTGTGCCGGCGCCCGCGCGGGCAAAACGCGCAATAGACAAAACCCAGCGTCGTCACCTCTCCGCGGACTGCCACGACACCCCTTCCTCCCCCTCGGGCTCGGCGGCGTCGGCCGCGACGCGCAGCGAGAAGGCGGCGTGGCAGCCCGCCTGGCCGGCGGGGCGGAGGTGCAGCTCCCCGCCGTGGTAGCGCGCGTGCAGTGCGGCGAGCGGCAAGCCCATGCCGAGGCCCTCGAAAGGTGCGCCTGTTCACGGGTGCAAGTGTGAAGAGACGCTGCTCACGGTTTCATGCCGAAGCCCTCGGCAAGAGGGGGCGCCGAAGGCGCGCGAGTAGGTGTAATTTGGCTCCCGCTCCTACGGCATGAATGCAACAGAGTCAGGGCGGGAAAGCGGTATCATGCAGTGCATTCAGAGCATCGTGCGAGCACAACTGCTGCAAACACAGCGAGTGCAGCTGAATACAGCGAATACGGCTGAACACGCGTCCTCTCGAGCTGCTCGGGACACAAGGACACGGACCAGAGGCTACTGCCGTGGCTGCAGCGGCTGCTGCAGTGGAGGTGCGTGCGCTTGAGGCGCGTTCCTGCGCGGCCGCACGGACTCTACCTCGGCTATACCTCGGCTGTATCTCGGCTATATCTCGGCTCCTCCCCGCATCTAGGCTCCCTCTGCCGGGTTTGTCGAGTGGAGGAAGCGCAACGCCTCCTCGGGCGCGCCGGCGAGGCCGCCGCCCGCGTCCGTGACGCCGACAAAGGCGGCACCGCCCCTCGATCCGTGCCGCACGATCACCGGAGGCAGCCGGTCGAGACAGTCGGCGCCGACCGAGCGGCAGTGCGCTCCCATCGCATTCTTCAGCAGCTCGTGCAGCGCAAAGCCGACAAAGGGAGCGACGAGCACGCCGTCTGCTTGGGCTACCTCGCCGCCCTCCTCGCCGCTCGCTCGGCCGCCCGTGCCGGGCTCGTCCCCGCCGCCGCTCGCCACCACCCGCTGCAGCCGCACCTCTGGGCTGTCGCCGTACTTCTCGCGGCAAAACGCGCGGGCGTCCTCAATGACGTCGGCGCAGAGAGAGGAGAGGAGGCTGCCCTCGAGGAGCATACCCCGTCGAGCCTCGGGGCTGGCGCCCGCGGCGGCGGATTGGACGAGAGCGCGGGCGCCGATGATGGCAGAGAAGGTGCCGTGTAGCAGCGCCTGCGCGGACGGAGACGAGCGGATGGCCGGCTCCAGGGAGCGGATCGCTGCGACCGCACGGCCCGCGCTGGCGTCTGCTGCCGCGAGAGCGTCGGCGTCGGACGACTGGGCAGAGGCCTCGTCCCAGCCGCGCACGAGGTGGCCGGTGGCGTCATCGAACGCAGCGGGCAAGCGCAGCGCGCCGAGCGCAGCGCGGTGGCTGGCAAGCCGCTTCCGGAAGGCAGCGGAGAGCTCCGCCGCCGGGATGTGGAGGAGGTCGAAGCGGCTAAAGCGGCGCATGCTGGCGCGCCCGGCGCGGAGCTGGCCGTAGATTCCTAGAGCCTGTGTTTTTCAATACTCTCCTAAGCTGTGAATCAGACGCACTTACCTTCGGGGGCAAGTGCTCTCAGGGAACTGCAGCCCTCGATGGTACGCCTCAAGGCGATTTGAGCTGCACCGCCGACCGGCTCCCGGCGGCCAGCCTGACGGCCGCGGAAGCTGCGCCTCGGGATCCGGGTCTAGACTGAGGTGCCACGCTGTGCTTTCCGGGCGCGGAGGCGCCACGCGCGCTCGCTCGGCGCCGAGGTGACCTGCCGCTCGACGCCCTCGTTCGAGCGTCATATCGGGCACACCACCGCCTCACGCGCTCCCGCTGCCGCTGCTAGGCTGTCTGAGCGAGAGCTGGTGATAGTACGATCACGCCGACCAGCTACACGCGCCGCTACGCGCGCAGGTGCCCCGACACGCCCTGCCAACGCCCGGCGTCGAGCGTCGTCGCTCGCGCTCTCCACACACACACAGCCGCGCGCGCGCCCACACGACGCCCGGCGCGCACACCCACGCTCGCGCACACCAATCTCGCTACTGTGACGCGCGTCGGGGAGCGGCGAGCGCTGCGCGCCGCGCCGCGACGCGTCGGCAGCCGCGGTGACGCCTCACCCAGCGCACGCCCGCGCGCCGCAGGTGCTCTCGCTCGCCAATCGCCTCGCCGCCCCGGGCGGGAGCGGCGGCCGCGCGCCGCGGATCGGGCGCCGGCCGGCGCGGGGCGGCCGCGCCGGCGCGGGGCGGCGCGACGCGGCCACTCAGACGGCGGTGCGGGCTGCAGTAGCCAGCCGGCGCAGCTGCAGGACGGCGCGGCACCGTGGCCTAGACCGCGGTCTATCCGCTCTCGGCACGCGCACACAGCTCGCGCGTGCAGTCGCGCCTACGTACTGCTGATCCGTGTCTCCACCGTGCGCATTCCGCGCGCCGCGAGGCGTGGGAAGCATTGGCGCCACTCACAGCACAGTCGCGGGCCTGCGCCTGTTTGCCGTTCGCTCGCCCGAGGATTGGCGGGCGGGAGATGCACGGGCCGGCTGGCCCGCCCTTGTGGTGAGGGTGGCCGCGGATGAATGTCTGTCGCGCTGTCGCAGCGGCCGCAGCGAGGTGCGCTGCCTCGCTCCCTCTCGTTGCTGCACAGAGGGACGGGTTGAGTCTTGAGATGTTGTGACTGGTGTGCGCGATGTGTGTGCGCGCGCGGGACTCAGTCGTCCGCTGTCGGTGGCTCGATGGTAGATTTGTCATAAAACATGTACACTCAGTCCTCATCCATTGGCTCGAACTCTTGCGCTGTCGAAAACGCAGTGCTCAGCCGGCGGCTAGTTGTGTCCTCGCGACCCGCAGCTCGCCTCTCCTCGCGCAAAAGTGCTACCTGCTTCTCCCGCAGCGACCGTAAGATATTGTCACTCTCTTGCTGCACCAAGCGCAGATGGGTGCTAATGTCGTCATGTGCTGCAGAGAGGGCCTTGATTTCCTTCCGCAGCACAGCTGCAGATGTGCCCGCTGGTGTGCGGACCCACGGCGAAACGGCCATCAGCGGCACCTGTGCGTTGCACAGGCTCGCCTGGTTGGCAGCCTCCTGGTCGACACGGAGGGTCGCCGTGGCGCGTTCTCCTGGCGCCTGGAGACGCAGTGCTTGGTGAGCCAGCATGAGGTGGATCAGAATGCTGCGCTGGTAGTCGCCAGTAAAAGGGTGAGGCAAGTGGTTGAACTTGGCCGCCTCGGAAAGGGTACTTGGCCTCGACGCCTTTTCCACCCTCAGGCAGACGGCACCACTGGCGGGTGTGAGGTCGTTGGATGCGCTCAGCCTTGACGCGGCGGCGGCGGCGGTGGTTGCGCGGGGCGGCGGCAGCGGCGGCGCGGCGGGCGGGCGCGCGGCGGGGGCTGCTGCGCCGGCGGCAGCGGCGGGAGCTGCGCCGGCTGCCCCAAGCGGCGCCGAGCTGTGGCCGTGGGCGCTCTCGCGCGAAGAGTACGCGGCGAAGCAAGCGGCGCTGGCCAAACTACAAACTGAGGCAGAGAGGCTCGCGACCCAGCGAGAGGCCGCGAGCCAGACGCTCTGGCAGCTGCAGTTTGGGCAGGTTAGCAGGGGCAACCGCGCAGAGGCGGCCTCAGACGCCATCGAGATGCATGAGGCGGAGCTGGAGCGCCTCGACGGCGCAGCGAAGGAGGTGGAGGCGAAGCGCGCCGCCGTCGTGGCGGAGATGAAGCGCAGGCGCACCGCCGGCCCTGCGGCCGCGCCCGCCGCCGCGGCGGGCCAGCCGGCCGCGCCCGCCGCCGCGGCGGGCCAGCCGGCGGCGCCCGCCGCCGCGGCGGGCCAGCCGGCGGCGCCGCTGCCGCTGGGCGCCATCCAAGCCATTGCGGGCAACATTTCTGGCTGAGTCTCGGCCGCGTCGCGCCGCCCCGCGCCGGCGCGGCCGCCCCGCGCCGGCCGGCGCCCGATCCGCGGCGCGCGGCCGCCGCTCCCGCCCGGGGCGGCGAGGCGATTGGCGAGCGAGAGCACCTGCGGCGCGCGGGCGTGCGCTGGGTGAGGCGTCACCGCGGCTGCCGACGCGTCGCGACGCGGCGCGCAGCGCTCGCCGCTCCCCGACGCGCGTCACAGTAGCGAGATTGGTGTGCGCGAGCGTGGGTGTGCGCGCCGGGCGTCGTGTGGGCGCGCGCGCGGCTGTGTGTGTGTGGAGAGCGCGAGCGACGACGCTCGACGCCGGGCGTTGGCAGGGCGTGTCGGGGCACCTGCGCGCGTAGCGGCGCGTGTAGCTGGTCGGCGTGATCGTACTATCACCAGCTCTCGCTCAGGCAGCCTAGCAGCGGCAGCGGGAGCGCGTGAGGCGGTGGTGTGCCCGATATGACGCTCGAACGAGGGCGTCGAGCGGCAGGTCACCTCGGCGCCGAGCGAGCGCGCGTGGCGCCTCCGCGCCCGGAAAGCACAGCGTGGCACCTCAGTCTAGACCCGGATCCCGAGGCGCAGCTTCCGCGGCCGTCAGGCTGGCCGCCGGGAGCCGGTCGGCGGTGCAGCTCAAATCGCCTTGAGGCGTACCATCGAGGGCTGCAGTTCCCTGAGAGCCCAATCCCGCTACTCGAGTAGGGTGGGCGTGCTTTCACAGCCTCACGAGAGTAGTTTTTCAAGGGGGTCTGCCTCCGGCCCTGGGTGTGCGGTTGCCGACTGCACTCCAAGTGCTCCAAGTGCCTCACTGGCTGGCCCCTATGTGTACGCCAACTCCGGGTGTGTGGCAGCCAGCTGGCTGTGTGTCTTGTGAGCTTGTTTGTGTCTGTGTGTCGCTCGTGCGTGTCGTCATCATCTGTCTCGCGTCCACCCATACCGCGTTGGTGTCCAGTCCGAGCCTGGCTGTTCTTCACCTTTCTACCTACCTACCTACCTGGCCCCTCCCAGATAGGTAGGTAGGTTGGTCTTGTTTCGCCCAAAAGGGCCCTGCAATAGGTAGGTAGTACCCCCTATTTTCCTCTTTTTTCGCTTCGCTGCGCCGCGGCCTGGCTGGGGATAGGTAGGTAGGTAGGGCGTTTGTGTATCGCGCGCCTTGCGGGGGGGGCGCGGAAAAGAGGAACCTCTTAGCGCCATCGCCACGGTGCTGCATGCAGCGCCGGGCGACGACGGCTTACCGCCTCCCGGTCCCCCTCGGCACACCTCCGCTGCTCAATGTTTGACGGCTCGAACCCGTGAAGCTTCCCCGTGCGCGGGTTACCCCGCACACGGGTCAGCCTAGAAAGAAAGAAAGAAAACACACAACCCAAGGGCGGGATGGGAGAACGGCACGCCGCCACCACACAGAGATTTTAAGGAGAGGAGTGTGGTGCGCTAGCCGTCGCCCACCCTGGGGAGTCTGCCTCTTCGTATCTCTTTTCGCAGTCTCTCGCCGCTTCTCGCTGCAACCTTCATGCCACCTCGCGGCCGTCCCACTCTCGTCGGTCTCTCCCTTGTCACTTCCTCCTCTGTCGCGTCGTTCTCTTCTGCCTCGTCCTGCGACGCCGCCGCCTGCCGGTCCCTTGTTCTCGCGGCTTCTTTCGCCTTGCGCAACGTCGCGCCAGTCCGTGCCAGGGGCGAGCAAAATTCTTGTTTTCGGACCGGCCGGAAGAGGCGGCTCAAACGAGGCGCTAGCGACGCCAGTCGCGGTCGCATGGGCCGCTTCCACGTGCGAGTCCGCTCCTGGGGCGAGAAGCACGGGCAGTTCCGCGCCAGCACCCGAACCTCGGAGGCGCACTGTTGCGACGATGCCGCCGCAGCCAGCTCTCTCGCGCTGCCGCCACCCGACAACTCTCTCCCTTGTCACGTCGCGGGTGCCGCGGACGGCTCGCTGGAGGTTTACCGCACCCTCAAAGTCAACCGAGCTGGGCTGCGAAAGTCTCGGCTGCTCATCATCGACGACCCGGCCGGCGTCATTCGCCAGCTGAAGCCCGACGGCAGCGTCAAGTTCGAGACGCCGGTGGCTTCCGTCGCGAGCGTCGAGCGAACCGCTGGCTCGCACGGCGTGGTGCTGGGCTGCATCGACGGGGCCCGCCTCTGTCGGCGGCAGTACGAGTTCGCCACAGGACTCGAGCGCGAGAGCTTTGTGTTCGCGCTCAGCTCGTCCATGCGCCGCCTTGGCCTGGCTGCTCCGGCCGCCCGGGCCTCGCCTGTCACGCGGGTGCTGGTCGCCACGTGGAACATGGGCGGCGCGCCGCCGCCTCGGGGAGCGCTCGGCAAGTGGCTCGGGGACACCGACGCCGCGCTCGTCGCAGTCGGAGTGCAGGAGGCGCCGGGTGGCGGCGACTTGCGAGCGCAGCTGCAAGACTGCCTCGGCGCACCTGCTGCGCCGGGCGGGGGGTCCAGCAGCTCGGCTGGCTACCTCTCCGTCGCCTCCGTCAGCCTCGTCGCGATGCGGCTCCACGTCTTCGTGCGGGCGCTAAACCTAACCCAAACCCTGACCCTGACCCTGACCCTGACCCTGACCCTGTCCCTGTCCCGGTCCCGGTCCCTGTCCCTGACCCTGACCCTGACCCTGACCCTTACCCTGACCCTGACCCTGACCCTGACCCTGACCCTGACCCTGACCCTGACCCTGTCCCTGACCCGGTCCCTGACCCTGACCCTGACCCTGACCCTGACCCTGACCCTGACCCTGTCCCTGTCCCGGTCCCTGACCCTGACCCTGACCCTGACCCTGACCCTGACCCTGACCCTGACCCTGACCCTGACCCTGATAAAGGCGGACCTCGCGCACGAGCTCTCGGCCGTCGATACCGGCTACCGCGCCTAGATGCAACCCCTTGCCACCGTGTGAGTGTGTCCACGCAAAAGCACAGCCCCGGGCCCAACACGCACAAGCACAGACAGTCGAGAAGGGAGAGACGGCGACGGCAGCCACTGGCCGACTACAAGGCGGAGAGGAGTGGCCTTGATGCCGGATGCAGGCCCCCGATGTCCCATCGCTCGCGAGGCGGCATGCGCTCGGCTGTACTCTGCTGAGATCACTGCACTCAGCAGCACTCGCATCCATGAGCAACGGTTCGATGCCCCCAAGCCCGGCCGTGGTCATTCGCCAGGCTACCGCGCCACCGGCATCGGCCACGTCTACGGAAACAAGGGCGCCGTCGGCGTCGCGCTGCGGCTCGCCGGCGACTCGTTCGCCTTCATCAACGCTCACCTCGCGGCGCGGCCGGAGAAGGTGGCCGAGCGGAACGCAAACATCGCCGACGTCATCGGGACAATGCCGCTCGGCCGGCGGGGGCATAGCCGAGACACAGCCGAGACATAGCCGAGACATAGCCGCGACATAGCCGAGAGACGGCCGGTACATAGCGGAGATGTGGCATCGAGACGGCGGGAGCTAGCAGGGCAGACGCCACTCCAAGAGTGGCACCGCACCGGAGACCGCGCGCCGAGCGACAGGCGGGGGCGGCTCAACGCCCTGCTACCACACCACCCACGGGACTGAACCCACACTGGATTCGAGACTCTGGAGGTATGGTAGGCGGGGCGGCCTGGAGCTCTCGGACCGCTTCGACCACTGCTTTCTGTTTGGGGACCTCAACTACCGGGTCGACGCCCCCTTCCAAGTTGCGGCGGAGCACGCCATGCGCATCGCCGCGTCGCCGCCGCCGCACGGGCCGACCGCGCCGCCGGACAGCGGCGTCGGCTGTGCGATCGGCACCCCTCACGAGGCGGCGGAGGGAGGCACCTCGGTCGGGAGGGCGCCCAACCTGGCCTCGCTCCGCTGCCTGCTCGCGCAGGCACACACACACACACACACACACACACACACACACACACACACACAGAGAGAGAGAGAGAGAGAGAGAGAGAGAGAGAGAGAGAGAGAGAGAGAGAGAGAGAGCTGCCCGGCCTATGCCCCCCACCTTGTGTGTGTGTGGAGAAGCTTACCGCACCTGACCTGACCTCAGGACCAGCTCCGGCGCGAGGCGGCGGACGGGCGCTGCGCCCACGGCTTTTGCGAGCCTCGCATCGGCTTCGCGCCCACGTACCGCTGGGAGGTGGGGATTGGCGGGCCGCGCCAGCTCTCGAACAAGCATACGCCGCCCGCCGAGGGGAGGGAGCGCGGTCGCACCGCACCCAGCGGCACCGGTGTCGGGTAGGCGGAACCAGGCGCCGTCGTATTGCGACCGCGTGCTCTACCGCTCCCTCCGCCCGGGCAGCGTCACTCCGCTCGAGTATGCGACCGAGCCGTCGCTCGTCTCGTCGGACCGCACGCCTAGAAGCGGAATATCTCCGCATATCTCCCCCCATATCTCCCCATATCTGGCGGCACACACGCCCAGAAGCTGAGTACGGGTTCTTGTACTCCAACTGGCGCCCGAGAGGACACGCACTCCGCTGTCTTCACCCGCACTCCGCTGTATTCACTGTCCTCCTCTCCGTTGTCTTCACGCGGTGCTCTGAAGGCGCTGCACAACACCGTACTCGCGCCCTGAGGTTGGCGTATTCTGCTTCTAGGACCACACGCCGCTGCGAGCAGCCTTCGAGGTCGCCCCCTCCGCCGCCGACGCACACGATGCCGAGTGCCCTCCCTGCTCTCCGTGCCGTGCGGACGAGGGGCGGACTGAGCTGGCCAGCCGAGGGGCGAGCTGCGCGGGCACGCTTGCACACTTCGCGGAGGATTCCGCGGCGCCGCACGGCCGTCGGCGCGCGCTAGCGGACGCTCGCGCGGTGGCATCGGGCGCGGGCAGAGGCGTGGCGCGCGCCTTTGAGCAGCCCGACCGCGCTTCGGAGGCGCTGACTCTGCGCCTGGAGGATGTGGAGCTGCAGCTGTCGGGCGCCGCCTGCGCCGCGCTGCTCGCAGCCGCGCTTGCCGACGAGGCGGTGCCGCTCTCCCTCTCCCTCCACGGCGAGCTGCTCGACCAGCCGCGCAAGGAGAGCGCCGCCGAGGCGCGCGGCGGCTGGTCTGCCGACTCGCCGATCCGGTTCGAGCCAAACGCGGCGCCGGCCCGGACGTTTGCCGTGCGGCCCGCGCAGCTGCGGCGGCGGCCACTGCTCCTCGCGCTGCGGTCCGGTCGCTGCAAGAGGGACGGCGAGGTGAAGAAGCACTCGTCCGGCGCGCTGCTCGGGCAGGGCGCGGTGCCGCTGGACGGCTTGCTGCCGGGCGCGCCGCTGCCCTTCCGCGTGACGCTGCTGCGGTACGGCCTGCCGGTGGGCGCCGTGAGCGGCTCGGTCTGGCTGGGAGACGCGGATGGGGCGCCCCTCGGGGCGAGCTTTTGAGTATTGCGAGAAAGCTCTGTACGTAACAAAACTCCTCGAGACTCGTGTATGTCCCATATACCCGTGTGGAATACTTTGACTACGGTACCACTACGTCGACTCTGCCTGCGTGCGCACATAGAGCCCCCCGGTAACGAGGAGGAAGGAGTCAAGAAAGAGTCACCAATCGTGTCAGAGTACGGCTCTAAAAGGATCATCTTCGATCTCCTCAGCCTCCTCGGAGCAGCGTTCGCACAGTCTGCCGTGGTCGTCCCACACCTGGTCCTCGGCATTGTACTCTAGGCAAGGCAGGCAGCGCTTGCGCCGCTTGCACCGTTCGCACGTGCTCCAGTGCGCCGCTCTGCACGACGCGCAGAAGTACATCTCGCAGCATTTGCATGGCTTCGTCCTCACGATCTTTGTAGGGTTGATCACATCGACGCAGCTGTCGCACATATTGTTTCGGGTCATGTCCCCTTGGCTTGCGACGACAAAGTGGGGCCTGCTCGCGTCCACCCAGTCCAACAACAGCTCTGCGAGCTGGGCCATCGGCTTCACGATCCGCGCCACCTCTCCGCCATCGAGGGCGCGAGGGTGCCTGTGCTCGGAGGATGCGCGCCGCAGATCGGCGGAGAGCAGCGCGACAGAGCCCTGCAGCGGGGACAGCCCGCTCCCCGTGACCGAGACGCAGCCTCTGAGCGAGATGGACTTCGTGTGGGAGCGGGCGTCCACACGCGTCAGGAGCGCTCGGAGCTGGGCGTCGGACAGCTTGTGGCGTGATTTCTTGCTCAGAAACTTGATATGCTGCCACAAGCGGCCATCGTTCGTGATTCGTTGCAACGTCTTGCAGGAGGCGCCAAAGGCAAACAGCGACGCATAGGTGAGCTTGCGAGCCGAGCCGGATGCGCCACCGACGACGTTGAGCAGGATCTCGTCCGGGAGCGAGGAGAAGTCTGGCGAGCGCGCGGCCTCCGCCGCGGGCTGCTGCCGTGTGGAGGGCATTGTGGTGAGGCGGCCGCGGGCGGTGCGGGCGGCGCTTGCTCGGGCGAGGCGGCGGCGGGAGCGGCCTCGTCGTGGTTTATTTTTTTTTAAACCAAAAGGAGGGCGACACGAGGCCCTGCAGCTACGCTGGGGCGCCGGCGCCCTACTGGGCGCCCCCCGCTCCCTTTTGTTTTTAGTTTTGAGCTTACAGTCTGTTGCGGGCATTAAGATAAACAGGATCCCGCGGCACGCCGCCGTTTCTAAGCCTTTCCACCCACCCCACCCACCCCACGCCGTGTTTTCTTAGCTTCGGCCGGCACCCCAGGTCAGCCGGGATCTAGGAATTTTTAGGTAAAATGACAATAAGGAAGCGCTCGATGCGCCAGTCAGCAGTCTTGGGATGACAGGAAGACGCACACACCTCCATCCACACCGCCCAGAACACCGCAGACTTGGGCAAAATGACAAGTGCGCGCGCCGCAGGCGAAGAGAAAATTTGAGCGGGGCTCCTGTTCACACTCGTGTGTGGGCCCTTTCTTTCTTGGGGCCGCGCCTGCGGCGCGCCGTGGTTTCTTAGATTTTCGCGGAAATTGCTTGGTAGGATTTCTTAATGGGACGCTTTCTTAATGCCCGCAACAGACTGTAGCCTTCCATCGATGTTATGAAACAATGGCATGTTTGTTGAGTTGTTTGCTAAAAATCTCTCTGTGAGTTGTTTGGTATTGGTATTGCTAAAAATCTCTCTCTCCCAAACGAATCATGTAGTCCCCACAATCGCTGTTGGGATCGCTTGTCATGTGTTGACTGTTGTTGACTTGTGCGCATTTTCTCTTTTTGCAGTGCGCGCCAGTTGATCTGTGAGGGTCCGCCCGCAGGCGCATTTTGTAAAAAGAAAGAAAACAGACAACCCTGGGAGGATTTTGTATACCGAGGCGGTGCGCGCTACGATTTTTTAGTGCCCGCCGCTTTGACACCAAATGAAGCGCTCATCAAACGAAACCGCGCTCCGCTCCGGGTATCCGGGAGCTCCGGGTATCCGGGAGCACCGCAGGTGCGCGTGCCCCTGACCCCGACCGAACCAGGGTAGAGTAGGTGCGGACGGACCCAGCGCGCCCACCTCCCTCGACTGAGTCGGGGGACCGTCCATCGCGGTCCCCACCGCAGCCTAAACCTAAGGGCGTAGACGCCCTTACTAAACCGCTCCCAGCCGGCGACCCCACACCACACACGCCTCCCTGGGTGTCTAAACTGCTTTCTACCTGCAGGTGCAATCGGGAGACTGTCTCGGCGGATCATGAAAGGTCTTGCCTCTCTTCTCGTCGTCGGGCTCGCCTCCGCTGTACAGGTACAGGACGAGGATGCCGCGTTGGCGTGCCGTGAGGCAGGGCTAAAGGTGTACGCCTCGAACAGCTCTCTCTACGGCCAGCTCCGCATGTCGTTTAGCAAGATGTACCAGGCGTGGCCGCTCGTTGTGTGCGAAGCGCTGGCCCCCGAGGAGGACGCGTCGCTCACGGTTCGCGAGTTGCTCAAGTTCCGTCCGCCGAGAGTTTGCGCAGTTCTACGCCGGAGTCAACTCCCTGAAAAGCGCCTCGGCATTTTGGACTCCCTCTCCAAGTCTCGCAGAACTCTCGACCGACTTTTGGATCAACAAGCTGAAGCAGGTCCGCTGCAAGTACAATCCGGACGGATTGCTCTACGTAAACCCGCTCCTCGCAGGTCTCGCCGGCGGGCCGTGCACAAATGATGTAGTCTCACAGTGCAGCGTTCGCACTGACGGCGAGGAGTGCGCCATCGGCGGGCTCGGCACCTGCTCGTGCCCCGTGGCGGGCCGCCAGATGCTCTTCTCCACCCGACCTGTTGACCAATGCGAGTGCGTCCCGCGGCACAGTGAGCCATTCCCGTGATGGCCATCAGTTGGCCACACGCCCCTCTCCCTTGGTCCATAACCGCGAGTCCACAGCGCACAAGAGATGCTGGCGTGGAGCCTAACTGTTCCGCGCCGTATGTGTGACGAGAGCGGGGCCCGTGACGCCGTGAGCACGTTTGAAAACGGGCCGCCACGCGGTGCGTGGAACCCCCCAGTGCGCCCCCACATCTTGTTCGCCCTCAAATAAATAAATAAAAACGGACACCTCTCTACTGTGAGATGGGTAAAAAGGAACAGGCCCCCGCCCTTGCGATCTCACAGTAGAGAGGTGTGCGTTTTTATTTATTTATTCGATGATCAGTTCTAATGCAGGTACCGGGGCCCAACGGATAGATGAATCCGGGGCACCCTCCGCTCGAAACCCTGGCTAGCTTAGGGGTTCGACGAGGCGGCCCCCACCCTCCACCCTGGGCGCTGGGGGCCTCCCATCAAAGGGACTGCGCCGCAGAAGACGCCCAATCATAGTGTGTGCAAGATGTATCTTATTCGGACCCCCCCGTTTTGGCGCCTTGTGATTTTCGTGCGAAGACAGCGAGAGGTGTGGTGCTAGCCGTCGCCCACCCTCGGGCGTCTACCACTTCCTATCTCTCTTCGCAGTTTCTCACCAATTCTCGCAGCGACCTTCATGCCACCTCGCGTTCTTCCCACTCTCGTCCTCGTTCTTTCTCCTGCTGTTTCATCCTCTGACTCATTGCTCTCCTCGGCCTCGTTCTGAGACGCCGCTGCCGTCTGTCAAGTGGGAAAACAATAGGCCGGATGTTTTCTTTTGCGCTTTTGATTCTTCAAATAAATGAAGAGTGTCCCTTAAATAAATAAATAAATAAAACGGACACACCAAACAAGGGGTGGGAGAAGGACAGGGTCCCCACCTGCGCGAGCAGGATCTTCTTGTAAGGACGATCAGGGAGTGTCCCTTAAAAAGAAAGAAAGAAAGAAAACAGACACCCCAAGGGAGGGATGCTGGGGGAGGACGGCACGCCGCCACCACACAGGGATTTAATAAGGAGAGGTGTGTGATGCGCTAGCCGTCGCCCACCCTAGGGAGTCTGCCTCTTCCTATCTCTCTTCGCAGTGTCCCTTGACTTCCGTCCCATTATTGTTTCTCTCTTTTGCCGCGCTCCGCGCACCCATATCCTCCAAATTCTCGCTGTACGTCTCTCAGCTCGACGCATTTCGATGGGCAAGGTCGAGGAGAGGAGGCTGCCGACGGCTCCGGCGACGCCGGGTCCGCGCAAGGCCAAGCCAAAGAAGAAGAAGAGGGACAACGGCAAGAAGAAGGCGAAGCGGATGGCCGCAGCGGCGCTCTCAGCGGAAGCATCTGCGGCGGCCGCAGCGCTCTCTTACGCCGTCCCGCTGCCCATTCCGTGCGTGTACTACGACCCGGCCTTTCTGAGCCGTGCAGAGGCGGACGCGTACTACGACCTCTTCAGCGGCTCGGCCATTCAGTGGGCCAGCTCCGCCGTCTCACGCCGCCCGACCGCCCTGTATGGCAATCCCACCGTGCAATACCACGGCCCGCGCCGCGCAGACAGCCTCAACCTGCCTGCCGTCGGGTACGCCTCGGACGAGATGCACCCGTGGACGACGGAGTTGCTCGAGCTCAAGGCGCCGCCACCAAGGCCCGCTCTCTCGGCAACAGCACCCATTTTGCGGCCAGAGCGCCTCGCAAGCGCCCCGTTGCCGGCAGCACACACACCTCCGCCGCACACCTCCGCCGCACACCTCCGCCGCACACCTCCGCCGCAGGCCAAGGCGGAGGCGTGGCACTTGCACACCACCGGCCTCGCGGTCGAGTTTGCCGTCTGCCTGCTCAATAAGTACGGCGAGGAGGACGTGCTCGGGTGGCACAGCGACCGCGAGGAGCTCTCCTGCCCGCCTGCCCCCCCCCCTTCCCTCCCTCCCCGACCCGCTGATGTCCCGCCGCGCGCACACGCCCTCTCGTCCGCGCACGATTTGTGCACCGCCCGCCGCGCTCTCAACTTCCGCGGCGGACCCGCCACAGCACCGAGCTCTCGCCTCGCCAGGAGATGGACCCGGCTCTCGGCGCGCCACGCACCTCGCCGATCGCCTCGATCTCTCTCGGCGCCACGCGTCGCTTCGGTCGGCGGCTCCAGTCGGCCGTGCACCCAACCAGCAGTTCGTTCCTCTGAATTCAATCGCTATGAGTGAAGGTCTGCGGCTCAAGTCGGACGTGGACTCGCCTTCTACGAACCTTCTAGGAACCTTCTGGGAACCTTCTAGGTCTGCGGCTCAAGTCGGACGTGGACTCGCCTTCTACGAACCTTCTAGGAACCTTCTAGGAACCTTCTAGGTCTGCGGCTCAAGTCGGACGTGGACTCGCCGCTGCCCCCGCTGCACTTAGCGCACGGCTCGCTCACAGTGATGGAGAATGCCTGCCAGCTGCTCTACCACCACTCGGTGAGAGCCACGGAGGCCCCTCAGTCACAGGGATGGAGAGAGTGGTGGAGACTGCCTGCCAGCTGCTCGCCGCCGACCCCCCACGCCGCGCGCACCCACACCGCCCGTGGAGACGGGGAGAGAAGGGCAGGCATGTCGCCTCGCCCAGTAAGCGCCGGGGGACCGCATGCACGTGCGCGGATCTCCGGGCGAGATTTCGGCAACGGCGCCGCCGACGGGATGTCAGTCGTCCAGTCGGCCCTTGTCGTTCTTGCCCCAACTCTTGAGCGTGCCGTGAGTGAGCGATGCGCGCGTGCACGCCGGGTGTTGCGCGCCTGGCACCGCACCTCCAGAGCACCGAATCCAGTGTGGGTTCCCTCCCGTCGGTGGTGTGGTAGGTGTTGCCCGCCGAGGCGCCCGGCGTGCGAATCAACCTCACCTTCCGGGCTCGCACGTCGGTGGTCCCGCCACCCGAGGGCGGCGAGGGAGGCCAGGCGTGGCACACTGCCAGCCGCGCGTTCGGGACGTCGTCCTTTGCCGCCGCCGCCGCCGCCTCCGCCGCCTCCGCCGCCTCCGCCGCCTCCGCCGCCTCGGGCGCCTGCCTCGGTCCGCCGGTTCCGCCGCCGCTGTCACAGCCCATCTTTGTCGGCTTGACGTCGGCCGTGGACCACACGCCCAAGGCGCCGCACACACGACGCGTCCCTGCCGTGGCCAGTGGGTTCGGGTACCGTGGGGTAGGGGGTGGTTGCCTCGGGTACCATGGGGTAGGGGAGGGTGGGTTCGCATAACATGGGGTAGGGGAGGGTGGGTCCCGGCCGTGGCCCGAGCGACTTGTGCCCATGACATGTCCGCGCCACGTCCCCAGCCGTCAGGCTCCGCCGTCGGCTTCAAGCAGCGGCTGCACCATCCCTTTGAGACGCCGTTCGTATCCGACCCAGCGGAGCTGGGCGCGAGCCGCCCGCCGCGGGTGGCTGGGGACGCGTTCGAGCGCTCTTCACGCCCCCCTGGCCACGAATCGCAGGCGCGAGCCGCTACCGCGTTTGGCTCGCATCGCAGCCTCTGTTCCACGCGTGGGTCGCCTCGCAGCTGCAGGGGCGGACGCTCGTCGGCGGGACCGAGAAGAAGAAGCGAGCGAAGGACGCAGCGCACGTGCGACGGCTCATGCAGGGGTGGTAGCGATCATTTGGTGTGGGTTTGTTGTGACAGTCTGAAGACAGTGAGTTTAAGGTGCGCGTCGTCGGACGCCAGGAGGCCGGCACAGAGGTGGAGCGGGCGACCGCACCCCTGACCCCAAGCCCGCCACCCGCGACTCGGGAGAATGATCACATGGAAGTGCGCCGCGGAGGGTGCTCGACCGGTGCCGGCCACGGCACCGGCAGCACGGGGGTGTCCGGTCCCCGAACGAGCCGTATGACGTAATGGGTGGGTTATTAAGGTGGTTCTTGAGAGTTGTGAACGAGGCCGCTTCTCTCTCGCATGATGGCGGCCGCCCGAGCGGCGCTTCAGCCAGCCCTCACGGCCCGGGCATGCACCCGCACTTCCTCCTCTCGCGCATGGCGATGCGCTCAGTCGATGCGGTCGTGGGGTGCTGCAACTCTGCAGCGCTGCGACCGCACCGGTCTCCCGCGTCGCCGCCGTCGGTCGTGCCGCTCCCGCCAGCTCCGCTGCCCGCCGACGCGGTGGTACGCGCGCTCTCCGGATCCCGTCCGAGGGGCGGAGGCTCGAGCGTTGGTCCCGGGCGAGCCGCCAGACTCGAAGACGGCACCCCTAACCGCGTCCCCATCCTTAGCTTCTGTTCTTTCCTCCCCGTGAGCAGTCT
>NW_005197392.1:0-1486 GCF_000372725.1 Emiliania huxleyi CCMP1516
CACAAAAAGAAAACAGAGGCCCCTCCCCCGCCCAAATAAAAAGTGGAGTGCTCACTCCCAGAAAGTTCCCCAGGGGGCAAGTGTGTGGGGCCCCTTGGCCCTCGTAATGTGGGTCCCCCCCCCAACCCGGGCGTTGGGAGAGGTGAACTGAAGCCCTGAGACAACGGAGGCCGACCCCCCTGGAGTGGGCGCGCGCGCGCCCCCAGGAAAGCAGGCTTTTGTCCCCATGGGCCCATTCCATGGGGCCCTTCGGGGGGTGCCGGGGAAAACGGTCCCCAACCACAAGCGGAGGGGGCCCGCCCAGACTTTTGGATCACCCCCCCCCCCTTTAGGAATACCATTCCCCGGGGGGGGGGGGGGGGGGCGAGATGAGAGAGTAGCTACCCCGACGGACGCGAGTGGGGGGAAAGCGAGACGAGAGACTCAAGGCGAACTTCATCGTCCGTTCAGGAGCCCCGCGCTTTCAGCAAGCCCTCGCATAGCGGCCACTCTTCGGATCGCTGGTCGAGCGACCCGGGGGATGCCCCGCGCGCCTGACCCAGGCGCGAAAACGAATCTGCGAGGCGTGGCCGCTTATGCGGCCCGATGGGGAGGAACGGGGCGAGCCCCCTCCAACCCACCCGCGCTAGGTCTCGGGTTTGACGCATGGGGTCACTCCCGCGAAACTCGTGAACTAGCCGGGGCAGTCGGAGAAGGGGCAACTCCGTGCACTGACGGTCGGCCGCCAGAAAACACGCCTGCGTGGATCGCGTCACACCAATCCTCGCTACCCAACGCGGCCAAAGGATATCCACCTCGAGAACCTCGAGATCGAGAGACGTTGCCGGGGGCCCAAGGAAGCGCGAGGGAAAAATTCCGCCGCTGAGGGCGCTCGTGCGGCAATAGCCGGGTGGAGGGGGGAGCGTGCCGGACGGGGCGTCGTCGCGCCGTCCGACGGTCTGCTGCCCCGCGCAGCAACCGTCGGGCGACGACCCGGGGGCCAAAAACCCGGCGACGACGGCGCTCTGGATGGGGCGTGACCTCCTGCCTCCAACCTCCTTCCTTTTTGAGCAGGTGTGACGCCGCGCGAGCGACGCTCCGAGATCGCCCGAGATAGCGCGGCGCGGCGGTGGGTGAGGTGGGGCGGGGTGGAGAGGCGTGGCGTGGAGCTCCGAGATCGCCCGAGATCGCGCGAGATCGCCCGAGATCGCGCGGCGCGGCCCGAGGCGAGGTGGATGGGTTGGGAGCGGGGGGGCACAAGTGCTCAGTGCGGTAGATCGGTCAGTCGGGGCGCGTGAGCCGGACTTGTGAGCCGGACGGCTTTCATTTCTCTCTGCGTTGTTGAGCCAGGACTCAACATACTCGTTCTGTTGCCGTCCCAAACTGTCACTCCCCTTTCTCCCGGCCGGGGCGGGGCGCGCGCGGGGGCGGCGGGTGTGCGGCGGGTGTGCGGGATGTCTGTGGGGCCGAGAGAGCGATGTGCTTGTGTCCGCCTTGCGTGTCGCGA
>NW_005197391.1:0-1485 GCF_000372725.1 Emiliania huxleyi CCMP1516
AGTGCTAGTCCCCCATCGGGAGGACGACCCCGGCTAGTCGCCGACCACACCCCACAAAGAACCCTGCACAAAGATCGCAAGGGCGGGGGGCCTGTTCCTTTTTACCCATCTCACAGTAGAGAGGTGTCCGTTTTTATTTATGATCGGGCGTACTTGCGGCCATGCTATCACGCCTTGCGACATCCTTTCGGCGCTGCTGACCGTGCCATGCTGCTCAACTGACCGCCTGCATAGCTCGCGGCCTTAGTCTTCGGCATTCAGTGACGACCTGATCGTACGGCCAGTAGGAAGGTGTCCTTCCAGCGCGTGCACGCTTCTGACGCAATGCGCGTCACAAACTGCCTCGGATTGGCTGCTGGCACTCTCGAGGCTATGCCTACACAGCCTCGCGCGCATGGGCAGTCAAGAGGGACCATGCACCTTCTCAGGACAGCGCCGGTGCCTCTCTCTTGGACCGGCAAACGTGGTGGTCTCGTGTCACCGATGTGGGACCAGTGCGGCATCGCGCCATCGACAGCTCTGAACTGCGCCTCACCACTGACCGGGAAGGCCGCCAAGTGGGTCAGCACCGGTCGCACATTGTGGCAGCAGTCAGCAGCGCATGTCTGATAGCTAGAGCAGCAGCGTCAGGGTCGCAGGGTCGGATCGTGTCAAGCCTCTCGCCCGGCCGGCCGTGTGCAGACGTCGGCCTGTCTGCTGTCTGGAGTGATCTGTCGGCGGTCAGTACGACCGATCAGGTCGGAGTTTTCTTATGGTTAGAGGGTCTATCTGTATGTACTCCTCGAGATCTCTCCAAATCTGCCCTCTGTTAGACCAGGTTAGATCGGGAAGTCGGTGCTAACGGAGACTAACGGAGCCGGAGCCCCGTTTCCGCACGCTGCTGCGCGGCGCACGGTGCCTCCGGGGGCCCCCGCCTCCCCCCAGAGTGAAGAACTGGTTCAGGCAAATCCTCTCCAGTGTAGATGCTCGAGAGGAGTCTGAGATGTCGAGTTGGTGCGTGCAGTTGCTTGTGATCTTGCGACAGAGGTGGAGATTCTGACTTCGCGCCAAAGGCGCCTAGAGATCGTGTGGGCCGACTGGAGATTGCAAAATGGCGCGAAAAGAGGGTGGAGATCCTTTTGCATTGTGAATGAATCCATAGCGCATCTCCTTGAAGGTTTGAGCCCCCCTCCTCCCCCGGGCCCCCGAATCGAGATTGGAGATTGGAGATTGGAGATGGAGATCGGAGATCTGACTGAATCCGGCCTAAGATGACGACGTTGGAGATTGGAGATTGAAGATGGAGATCGGAGATCTGACTGGATCCGGCCCAAGATGTAGCGACGCTGGAGATTGGAGACTACTGGAGAGATGGAGATCGGAGCCCCCCCAGCCCGTGGTGTCTCATCGATTTTTTGTTTTGTTTCTAGATAAAGGTTCTGTGCGCGGACGGCCCGGGAGGAGCCTGCTGCGCCATTTTAATCTGCGCTCCTTTTTATGGCCTGA
>NW_005197390.1:0-1485 GCF_000372725.1 Emiliania huxleyi CCMP1516
CGAGCGGGCGGTAAGCCCTTGGCGTGTGGCGAGACGAGTTTTTCGCCATGCAGCGAGCAGCAAGCCGCCCGCCGCAAACGGCCGGAGGCATCGCCGCAGCGCTGTCTGCGCCGCGGTCCCGCACCCGTCGACGCAGCTCCCCCCGCGGAAGACCGCGCGTAGCGACGCCTTCACGATCGAGATGAGCGCGCTCGAGGCTCGCCCACCTACTGCCCCTGAGAGTTGGTTACTGAGTGGGATCAGCTCCCCCCCTTGGGATCGAAGCCGCCACAACCTCACACCCAACACCACAGGTGGGATCAGAGAGAGACTCCACACCGGACACCGCCCGGGCACAGACTCCCTACCCATCGGATTGCACAGGGCCCCCTCGGAGCAGCCCACACACAATCACGCATCGGCAGATTGAGTGCCTGAGTCAGGCTCTCTCTCTCTCTCTCTCTCTCTATTCCGCTAACGGATCTTACGTCGCCTGTAACCTCTCTTTAAGGTATTGCTAAAAATTCTGCAAAGGTATGTGAACGGAGAGAGCAAACTCCTGGCAGCTCCCACAGTCAAAATGTGCGCCAGCTGCCCGCTCACCTGTGTCACGCCGCCGCGCACGCAGCTCGCTGTGTGCGCGTTCGCGCGTCCTGCAGCGTCGCCGGCCGCAGGCCAGGGAGCTCGGCTCCTCGAGAGCACCGACGGACGACGATCGGCTCCTCAGCAGTGGGACGCCGAGCTGGAGGCTCGGCCCGGAGCTCGCGCGGGCACGTGGAGCTTTCCGCTCGGGCCAGCAGGAAACGGGCGCCCCGCACAGCGACGCCCGCCGTAGAGTGCCGAGAGCTCGGCTCGACGCGAGCGCCGAGGAAAAGCGATCGGCTCCGCAGCAGTGGGACGCCGAGCTGGAGGCTCGGGCGGGAGCTCGCGCGAGCACATAGCGAGGTGCGTGCGCGGCGGCGTGACACAGGTGAGCGGGCAGCTGGCGCACATTTCGACTGTGGGAGCTGCCAGGAGTTTGCTCTCTCTGTTCACACCCCTTTGCAGAATAAATAAATACAACGGACACGCCAAACGAGGGGTGGGAGAAGGACAGGGTCCCCACCTGCACGAGCAGGATCTTGTAAGGACGATCAGGGAGGGTAAAGAAAGAAAGAAAGAAAACAGACAACCCAAGGGAGGGATGGGAGGACGGCACGCCGCCACCACACAGGGATTTTAAGGAGAGGTGTGTGGTGCGCTATCCGTCGCCCACCCTAGGGAGTCTGCCTCTTCCTATCTCTCTTCGCAGTCTCTCGCCTATTCTCGCTGCAACCTTCATGCCACCTCGCGGTCGTCCCACCCTCGTCGTTCTCTCCCTTGTCACTTCCTCCTCTGACGCGTTGTTCTCTTCTGCCTCGTCCTGCGACGCCGCCACCTGCCGGTCCCTTGTTCTCGCGGCTTCTTTCGCCTGTCGGCGCAACTCCGTCCTCCTCGCGGCGTATCCTGGCCGCTCGAGTCTATCGA
>NW_005197389.1:0-1485 GCF_000372725.1 Emiliania huxleyi CCMP1516
CTGCTTTAGGTGGACGCTGTACTCGGGAAGGCTGAGGGGCGCGTCGAAGGGCACCTCCTGAATTTGCAGCGTCGGTGCGACCGCCCGCAGAAACGGCTCGATGCAGTCCTAGTGCGCGAGGGAGTGGGTGCGGTGGTAGCTGGCGAGTGCCCGTGCCTCTGTGTCCCCAGGTCGCGTGCGAAGGGGGGGAGAACAGGTCGTGCCGTGTGTGGAGGCGGCCAATACGAGTCGGCAGATGGGCGCCGCAGGGCTTCGTCGCAAGCTAACTCTCAGTCCTGGTGTGCGAGCGCGGTGACACCATCGCTCCCGTTTCCTTCCCATTTTTTCTTTTCTTTTGAGAGCAGGACGCCGGGTTTGTCTTGTATGTGCATGTCGGGCCTGGGTGTGTGTGAGGGGCAGAGGGGCGGGAGCGTGCGGGGCAGAGGCCCAACGTCGGGCGGCTTGTCGGGGTCCAGAGCATTCGAGGGGGGAACGAGGAGGGGGGAATGGGCGGTCGGCGTCGGGGTAGCAGCACCAGGGCGTACGGGGTAGCCGTCACTTTCCTGCCTCACAAGGGCGGGGCTGTCCCGGAAAGTGAGAAACGCCGGGCAGCGTGGCGCATTACTGAACCCTCCCATACGTGTTTGGGGTTCCTCCTTTGCTGTCCCATCCCCTCATCTCTTTCCCGCCTGGGCGGGGCGGTGGGCGGGCGCGCGGTGCGGTGTGGCGTGTGCGTGTGTGCGACTGCAACGAAGGACCGCTCGCAGAGGACCATTGGGTTTGTACTATTAACAACGAAGGCGCTCAAAAAAAAAAAAAAAAAAGCGCGGGCTTGAGACAAAAATCGAGATAACTGCTGGCGTGATCACCCATCCCATGGTCCTGGTTTGGCTGGCTGCTGCGTCTGCCGCGCTCTCTCCACGTCCGGTGCGGCGAACGCGTCTTCTCCGCTCATCAACGCCGACGATGGGAAATGGCGCCGACTACGGCCCCCCGCAGTCTGCAGCCCCAGCAACGCCGACTCCCGACCCCTCGACAGTCGAGGCTCTGCGGGCCCAGACGGAGGGCGCGACGCGCGACTCGGCGGCCCCCGCGGCGCCCATGCCGCTGCCGTCGCAGGTTGCCGCGCCTCGCGGCGGAAACTTTGCGCCGATCCCGCCTCAAGCGGCCGTGGCGCCGGACCCTTCAGCCGTCCCGAACCCTTCGGCCGTGTCGAACCGGATGGGCGGCGACGAGGCGAGTGCGCGGCGGCTGTGGCAGGTGGTTGCGCAGTCGTTCAAGGCGGCGGAGCAGCGGGCTATCCCGAGTGAGGACATCGACAACGTCGGCTCCATCGCAGGAGCAGCCGCCTCTCTCTCCTCGCACTGGTTCTGCCTCTCTCCTTGCTCTCTCCTCGCTGCAGTCTCCCTGCCTCTCCCCTCTCCTAGCTGTCTCCTCTCGTAGCCCGAGTCGCGTCTCCATACTCCACCTTCTTCAGCTTGTGTCTTCGCACCTCGCGCGCTGTGA
>NW_005197388.1:0-1485 GCF_000372725.1 Emiliania huxleyi CCMP1516
GCGGCGGCGAGGGCGGCGGTGTGGGGGGCGGTGGAGATGGCGGCGGCGATGGCGGCGGCGACGGCGGCAGAGAGGGCGGCGGCGGAGAGGGCGGCGGTGAGGGCGGCGGCGAAGGCGGCGGCGAGGGTGGCGGCGAGGGAGGCGGCGAGGGAGGTGGCGAGGGTGGCGGTGAGGGCGGCGGCGAAGGCGGAGGCGAGGGAGGCGGCGAGGGTGGTGGAGCGGGCGGTGGCGGTGAGGGCGGCGGCGAGGGCGGCGGCGAGGGCGGCGGCGAGGGCGGCGGCGAGGGCGGCGGCGAGGGCGGCGGCGAGGGTGGCGGCGAAGGCGGAGGCGAGGGTGGCGGCGAAGGCGGCGGCGAGGGCGGTGGCGGAGAGGGGGGCGGCGAGGGCGGCGGCGAGGGTGGTGGCGGAAGGGGTGGCGACGAGGGCGGCGGCGACGGCGAGGGTATGAGACCCTGGCAGAAGAGCAGCCCGTCCGGCGCCGAGGATGGGATCAGCTGGCCGAGCTCGTTGGGCCTCTGGCAGTAGTCGTGCTCGTAGAAGATGTCGGTGATGAAGGTGCGGTTTGCGCAGAACTTGACGTGCATGAAGTCGCGGTTCTGCTCCTCTCTCGACAGCCCCAGGCACGCCCTCTCGTACAAGGCCTGCGCGCCTGGATTCGGAGGCAGGAGCAGCGCCTGAACCTCAGCCGGCTGGCGGGCGTAGTGGTCGCACATGTCGATCGGCGCCAGCCACACCGGCCGGAAGTCGGGGTCGTCGCAGCCGCACTCGCCGTCGCGCGTGCGTGGCCGCCGCACCGGCCACGAGCTGTTGGGCTGGCTGACCACGGCGTAGAAGGTGCTGACGCTGTCGAGTGCGGTCGCCGAGGAGTTAGCCAGCGCGTCGTAGTCGAAGAAGATGTTGCACGGGCAGTCCGCCTCCTCGTTGCTCTGCGTGGTGCCGACCGGGCCGATGTCGGTGCCGCACATCATGGCGCCGTCGCGGGCGAGGCGCGGGTAGAGCTGGAAGCTGTTGGCCGCCTCGGGCACGCAGTACTCCTTGCTGGCGAGGAAGTAGATCTCGCGCACAAAGGCGGGCGTGGCGCACAGCCGGACGTGGTGGTAGTACTCGTTGACCTGCGTGCCCGGCGCGAAGGCGGTGCAGGCACGCTCATACGCCTGCTGCAGCAGCCCCGAGCCGCCGAAGAGCGCTTCTCGCTGCGTCGCGTTGAGGCTGTCCACCCAAAAGCACAAGTCGAGGGCGGCGAGCCAGACGGGGCGGTCCTCGGCGCTCTCGCACGCGCAGCCCCACGCCGGGTCGTACACGGGGAGGCTGAGCGGCCAGGCGGAGCTGGTCTGGAGGGTATAGAAGAGCGCGTTGGTGTCGTTGAGAAAGGTGGGCGAGCTCGCGAGGCCGCGCTCCAGGTCGTAGTAGGGCGAGCAGACGCAGGCCGGCGGTGGCAGCGGGGGCGGCGAGGGCGGCGGAGGCGAGGTATGTCGTTTTCTTGTCC
>NW_005197387.1:0-1485 GCF_000372725.1 Emiliania huxleyi CCMP1516
CCGTCGCCGCCATAGTCGTGCGCTGGCCGGCGCGGCGCGCAGGCGGCGCAGGAGGCGCAGCAAGCGAGCCTGAACAAGCGCAGTTGTTGCTTGCTTGTCTGTCGTTGTGAGTTAGTGCGGCGCCCGCGGCGCAGCAGGCGGGTGTCCGAGGAGGAGGCGTACGGAGTGCAATCTCGGCTATCATCTCGGGTATCATCTCGGGTAATCTCGGATAAGCTCGAGCCCGAGGAGCAGCGACCAGAGGTAGGGCGAGTACGCGCCGCCCCAAGACCCACCGATGGACCGGCCTGATGGCGCTTACTGTCCGGTCATTACAACAGAGGTGCAATCTTACGCTGTAGTGTGCCGCCCCAATCTTACGCTGTAGTGTGCCGCCCCAATATTACGCTGTAGTGTGCCGCCCCAATCTTACGCTGTAGTGTGCCGCCCCAATCTTACGCTGTAGTGTGCCGCCCCAATATTACGCTGTAGTGTGCCGCCCCACGCGCCAGTGTAACCTCTACCCTCGGGTAACCTCCCGTATCCTCGGGGAATCTCGCTAACCTCGCCTGCGGCGTCCGACTCGCCCAGCCGCCCCGTGAGCGCGGAGAGAGCGCACAGCTGCAGCAGCGCGGCGCAGACCTGCGGCACTCTAACCTCGGGTAGTCTCGGGTAATCTCGGGTACTCTCGGGTAATCTCAGCTGCAGCAGCGCGGCGCAGACCTGCGGCAGACTCAGAAAAGGGCTCATGGAGCGGCGGCAGGCTGCAGGCATGGAGCGATGGCAGGGCAGGCATGGAGCGATGGCAGGGCAGGCATGGAGCGATGGCAGGGCAGGCATGGAGCGGTGGCAGGCTGCAGGCATGGAGCGGTGGCAGGGAGGCGCGGACCGCGCCCGACGCGCTGCCGCAGACCTGCGCCTCCCGCTCCATCAGCCATGAGGTCGGGTCCTGAGCGGGAAGGTTCCGGGAAGGTTCGTGTGGAGCGGCCCGCAGCCTCCACCAGCAAAGGAGGGCTTGGCTCCTCGCAGCCGGGGGGAGGCTGCAGCGGGAGGCCGAGCGCGCCGCAGCCAGCGCAGCCGGACAGCAGCTGCAGCGAAAAGGCGAGCGCCGCCTGCGCATCACACCGAGTGTGATTCCGCATCCACCCACTCACTCACCAGCCGCGGAAAGAAGGCAAGCGCTGCCGGCGCTGCGACGACGCCCCAGCCGCCTCCGCCTCCCCCGAGGCGAAGGCAGAGGAGGACTGCGGAGCAGCCGAGCAGCGCCAGCCGCGCCAGCTCGGCCGCGGCGCCTACAGGCAAGGCTCCCGAACAACCGGAGGGGGGCGGCGACGCGTTCCTCCGCGTAGCGGCGCTGCTGCGGCGGGCGGGAGGCTGTTCGGCCTTGCGGACATGTCCAGGACACGTCCACGACCTGTCCGAGACATGTCCCATAGGCGGGAGGCGGCTCCGCCTTGCGGCGGGGCGGCGGCGCGTTGGTCCACGAGCTAGCTGCTGCGGGGCGGC
>NW_005197386.1:0-17408 GCF_000372725.1 Emiliania huxleyi CCMP1516
CACACACACACACACACACACACACACACACACACACACACACACACACACACACACACACACACACACACACCACACACTGACACCGCACCCACGCGCACTGGGCCTTGCACTTTGAATGCCGTGGGGCTCCTGTCGTCAGACGTGGAGACGCGAGGGTTGGCCTTGCCCCCCTAGCCTTGCCCCACCACCTCGTGTGTGTGGAGAAGTTTACCTTACTTACCTTACCTTACCTGAGACGCACGAGTCAAATCACGAACGTGAGAGAGCGCTGCGCGCGTGCGGCACTGGCCCACTGACGACTGCGCGGAGAGTCCGGAGAGAGACCGTGGAGTAAGGCACCCGTAAAATATTGAATATCTTGCTCCAATAGTTAGAGATGCGATCAATATCAATGTATATGGCAATAGTTAGAGGAGAGGCTGGGCCTGGGCTGGTCAGGACTCTGGGCGGAGGCGGGGGCCCCCGGAGGCACCGACCACCCCCGGAGGCACCGACCACCGTGCGCCGCGCCGCAGTGCGGAAACGGGGCTCCGGCGCTCAGAGTCGCTCAGAGCACCGACTTCCCGAATGATTACGGTTGATTAGAGGGCAGATTTGGAGAGATCTCGAGGAGTACATACAGATAACCCCTCTAACCATCAGAAAACTCCGACCTGATCGGTCGTACTGACCGCCGACAGATCACTGCAGACAGCCTCGAACTCGCGATTTTTTCGATTTCAGCCCACATCTAGGCAATGTTTGGGACAAATCAGCGATCAATATGTCAATATATTGTCAATAGCTAGAGGGGATGCTGTCAATAATCAATATCAATAGTTACAGGGGCGAGAATCAATCTTTTACGGGTGCCTTACCGTGGAGTCCCAGAGAGTGGCCTCCGGCCCTCCGCCCTCCCAGTCCGGAGAGCGGAGTAAACGCCTGCGGAGCGAGGGGGCGGACGGCGCGCGCGGCGCCCGACACGCTCGAGAGCTTTTTTTAATTTTATCATGCGCTGTCTGCTGAATGCACCGCGCTCCACACCCCGTCACACGAGAGTCACGTACAGAGAGCCGCGGGAGCGACTAGAGAAAAGGTCACACACGACGCGTGAGGACGGCCCACCGCCCCGCCCTCAAGTACAAGAGCACGCCACGACACACCGGGCGGCGCGCCGCACGCGGCTGGGGAGGGGGAGGGGGTGGCGTGGAGAGGAGAGGGCAGGAGTGGGCCTGAGGAGGCCCGCGTAGGGAGGAGCTCTGCGAGGGGGGGGGGGGCTAGGAAAGGAGGCGGCCTAAACCCCGGCAGAAGGAGGAGCGAGGGGAGGAGCGCGGCGGAAGCAGGGACCGAGACCGGGCGGGGGTGGAGTTCCCGAGAAGGACAGGCACAGCCCGCGGTGCTGCCGCCGCCCCTCAGCTTGCTCTCTCGGGCAGCACGACGCGCATGCCCGCGATCTCGGAGAGGACATGCTCGAGGTCCGCCTGCAGCGCGGTGACGGCACTGAGAGGGGGTGTGGGGGGGGGTGAAAATGAAAACAGCCGCTCGTACAGGCCCACCTTTGTCTTTGCGTTTGTCGGCTCGAGGTCCCACGCCTTGGAGTAGGCCGTCTTGGCCGCCTGGGGAAGGGAGAGGGGGGGAAGGGAGAGGGGGGGGGGGGGGGGCTGGAAGGGGGGGAAAGGGGGGTTCCCCCCTCTGCGACGGCTGTTGACGATGCGGTGTGGTGCCTGAAGCTGCCTGGCTGGGACAAGGCGCGACTGGCACACGGGTGGGGGACTAAAGCCCTCGGCCGGGGCCTGCAGGTCGCCCAAGTGGAACTTTGCGGCGGCCCGGCGCGAGTAGCCCTTGGCCCAGGTCGGCTGCAGCCGCACGCACTCGTCGGCGTCCTCGAGCGCCTTCTCGTACAGCTGCATCGCCTGTTCACAGCCGGAGGTGTGAAGAGACGCTGTTCACGCGCAGAGCGCCATCTCGTACAGCTGCATCGCCGTGTACGCGACGGAGCGGTTCGAGAAGAAGACCTGGCCAGGGGGGGATTGAGGGGTCGGGGGGAGATCGGGGGAGATCAGGGGGCGTGCTCGCACAGCTGAGCAACGTGCCAGAGGAGGAGGGCAGGAGGGTGGCAAGAGGAGGGCAGGAGGAGGGCGAGAGGAGGAGGCCTGGTTGGTCGAGTCGAGTCGGATCGCCGACGTGAGGTCCTCGACTGCCTTCTCGTAGTCCTGACCCTTGAAGGCCTCCGTGGCCGCGTCTTTGAGCGCGAGACTCTCCGCAATCTCGACGCGCCGCAGCTCCTCCTTGACCTGGCCACCCACCAGCAACCGGTAATGAAGAAACTGGCCATCACGCAGTGAACTCCCTGCTTAACCCATGCATCACTCCTCAACCATGTATGAGCCATCGCTCATCCACCACCACCCACTTCCCGCCGCAGCCTCGGGAGGGGAGGGGAGGGGGGGAGGGGAGGGGAGGGGGGGAGGGGAGGGGAGGGGAGGGGGGAGGGGGAGGGGGGAGGGGAGGGTGGGGGGGGGGGTGCTGCTGCTGCTCCACACACCTGCGAGTTCTCCGGCTCGAGGTCAATATATTATAATTAATTAATTAATTAAATTAATTAATTACACCTGCGAGTTCTCCGGCTCGAGGTCGAGGCCTAAGCAGCGCCCAGAGACATCGTTTGAGGGGCGGCCACACGCCACACCGAGAGACCACTCTCCGCGCGGGAAAGAGGGGCACAAGCCTCGCATGCACGCGTCCCGCGCCGCCTGCAGGTCGCCCATGCTCAGGAACGCCGCCGCCTGCCGCGAGTAGCCCTTGGCCCAGGTCGGCTGCAGCCGCACGCACTCGTTCGCGTCGCGCAGCGCGCGCTCGAACTTCTCCATCGCCTGTTCACAGCCGGAGGTGTGAAGAGACGCGGCTCACGCCCGCAGCGCCTGCTCGAACTTCTCCATCGCCTGTTCACAGCCGGAGGTGTGAAGAGACGCGGCTCACGCCCGCAGCGCCTGCTCGAACTTCTCCATCGCCTGTTCACAGCCGGAGGTGTGAAGAGACGCGGCTCACGCCCGCAGCGCCTGCTCGAGCGTCTCCATCGCCATGTACGCGGCGGCGCGGTTCGAGTAGAAGACGTGGTTCTCCGGGTCAAGTTCGATGGCCTGCAGGAAGGTTCCGAGAAGGTTCTGAGAAGGTTCGAGTAGAAGACGTGGCTCTCCGGGTCAAATTCGATGGCCGACGAGAGGTGCTGCTCCGCGCGCTTGAAGTTTTGGACGTTGAACGCCTCGATGGCGCGCTCCTGGGGGAAGAGGCACAGGAGAGGGTGAGAGGGGACGGAGGAAGAGAGTCCACAGCCAAGAGCAGCCACGGCGCGCTCCTTGAACTCGAGCGACTCCTCCTTGCGCTGCGCGATGGCGTCCATCACGAGCTGCAGCTCCTGTTGGTAATAATAATAATAATAATAATAATAATAATAATAATAATAATAATAATAATAATAATAATAATAATAAGTCCATCACGAGCTGCAGCTCCTGTTGACCATCAGTCACGGCTGTTAGCAAGACCATTCATCAGTGACAAGGAGGGAGATCACGGGCAGCAGCGCCTGCTTTGTGCAGCGGACGTACGTCGCGTTGTCGCGGTCGAGATCGAGGCCCTGCAAAGGGGCAATCGCTGCCGTGGTGGGTCGAAACAGCAGAGGGCAATCGCGAGTCTGACAAACGAGTGATGATATTGCTCTTCCGAGATACAGCCGAGGTGCGCGGCCCCGCCTGCTCGAAGGCGTCCCATATCTCCCCGCATCTCCCCACATCTCCCCACATCTCCCGGCATCTCCCCGCCTGCTCGAAGGCGTCCCATATCTCCCCACATCTCCCCACATCTCCCGGCATCTCCCGGCATCTCCCCGCCTGCTCGAAGGCGTCCCATATCTCCCCACATCTCCCCACATCTCCCCACATCTCCCGCCATCTCCCGGCATCTCCCCGCCTGCTCGAAGGCGTCCCACATCTCCCCACATCTCCCCACATCTCCCCACATCTCCCGGCATCTCCCCGCCTGCTCGAAAGCGTCCCACATCTCCCCACATCTCCCCACATCTCCCGGCATCTCCCCACATCTCCCCACATCTCCCGGCATCTCCCGGCATCTCCCGGCATCTCCCCGCCTGCTCGAAGGCGTCCCACATCTCCCCACATCTCCCCACATCTCCCCACATCTCCCGGCATCTCCCCGCCTGCTCGAAGGCGTCCCGCGCGCCCGCGAGCTTATCCATGCGGAAGAGTGCGGCGCCCTTGCGCGAGTACCCCTTGGCCCAGGTCGGCTGCAGCCGGATGCACTCCTCAGCGTCTGCCAGCGCCTTGTCGTACTGCTCGAGGGCCTGTTCACAGCTGCAGGTGTGAAGAGGCGCCGCCCGTGGGCGGCCGCCCCCGCCCGTCTCTTTGCCATGTACGCGGCGGCGCGGTTCGAGTAAAAGATGTGGTTCTCCGGGTCCAGCTTGATGGCCTTGCGCAGCAAGTCGACGGCGCCTAGAAAAAGAACTACGTCGATCAAAAAGAAAGCGTCCCGAGGGCCTTGCGCCGCAGCTCGACCGCGCCCTTGTAGTTTTGCTCGTTGAAGTACTCGATGGCGCGCTCCTTGCACTCGAGCGACTCGCGCTGCCGCGCCATCTTCTCGGCGATCGCATTCATCACCGCCTCCAGTTCCTTCTTGAGGGCCTGAGCAGACAAGGGGGGGAGAGGGAGTGAAGAGACGCCGTTCACACCTCGCCCCTCCACCAGCGGCCGAACCCGCTGTCCGCGGCAGTGGAGGGGAGAGCCTCTGTCGCCCGGGTCAAGCGTCGGCTGCAGCTCGGCTGCAGCTCGGCTGCAGCTCGGCTGCAGCTCGGCTGCAGCTCGGCTGCAGCTCGGCTGCACCTCGGCTGCACCTCGGCTGCACCTCGGCTGCACCTCGGCTGCACCTCGGCTGCACCTCGGCCGCACCTCGGCTGCACCTCGGCTGCCCCTCGGCTGCACCTCGGCTGCACCTCGGCTGCCCCTCGGCTGCACCTCGGCTGCACCTCGGCTGCACCTCGGCTGCACCTCGGCTGCACCTCGGCCGCACCTCGGCTGCACCTCGGCTGCACCTCGGCTGCCTCTCTGCCGCACCTCGGCTGCCCCTCGGCTGCACCTCGGCTGCCTCTCTGCTGCCTCTCTGCTGCCTCTCTGCTGCCTCTCAGCTGCCTCTCAGCTGCCTCTCTGCTGCCTCTCAGCTGCCTCTCTGCTGCCTCTCAGCTGCCTCTCAGCTGCCTCTCGCCTCGTTGCCCGGGTCGAGCTCGAGGCCCTCCTTGAGCACTGACTCCGACTTCTCGAGCCGGCCTGCAGCGGGGTGTGGAACGGCGACTCGCAATCACGCACTCCTCTCCGGCCGTGTCTCGAGCGGGGCACCCGTCCGGAAGGAGACGGAGCCGTGGTGTGAGGTGGTCGGGGCTGGTTTTGTTTGGCGCGGCGCGGCGTGGCGTGGCGTGGCGTGACATGACGCGGTGTGACGGACCCATCCGGAAGAAGACGGAGCCGCGACGCAGGTAGCCCTTCGCCCAGTTGGGCTGCAGCCGTATGCACTCGTCCGCGTCCTCCATCGCCTTTGTGTAGTCCTCGAGCGCGATGTGCGCGGTGCAGCGGTTCGAGTACAGCACGTGCGACCTAGCAGTCGCCGCGGAGGAAGTGTCGAGGAAGTGTCGAGGAAGGGGGCAGTCGGCCAGCAGAGCGGCGGCGACCTATTCCCCACGGTAGGACCGCGTCGCCCGACCGCCTCGCCGGCCCCGGCCTCGAGCAGCGGGGGCATGCGGCACTTTTCGTCGAGCGAGAGGGCGACCGTGAGGTGCTTGACGGCGCGCTCGTACAGCTCCGCCCGAAAGTCGTCGATGGCCACCTCTTTGAGCGTGTCCACCGCCGCCTATGGGACATGTCAGGGAGGTGTCGTGGACATGTCCACCTCTTTCAGCGTGTCCACCGCCGCCTTGATGGTCGACTCGGGGAAGAGGAGCATCTTCTCCGCGTCGTCCGCCTGTGAGCCGGAGGGAGGGAGGACCAGAGGTGACCCGAGGTGACCCGAGGTGACCGGAGGTGACCCGAGATGACCCGAGATGACCCGAGGTGACCCGAGGTGACCCGAGAGGACCCGAGAGTACCCGAGAGGACCCGAGGTGACCCGAGGTGACCCGAGAGTACCCGAGATGACCCGAGATGACCCGAGATGACCCTGCCCGTTTGAGAGCGCCAGCGAACCGAATCTCGGGTACTCTCGGGTACTCTCACGCAATCTCGGGTCATCTCGCCTGCCCGTTTGAGAGCGCCAGCGAGTCGAAGCCGCCGTACAGCGACTTGGGTAGCTCCGCCAGCAAGTCGCCCGCGTTCGGCACGATCGCCCCGCCGCCGCCCTGCGACTGCGCGCCCAGCCGCGCGCAGTAGAACCCGCCTCCAAACTTGAAGCACCTGCTCACAGCTAGAGGTGTGAAGAGACGCTGCTCCCCCGGCAGCGGACGCCCGCCTCCAAGCGTGAAGCACTCGTCGCTCGACTTAGCCGCGTCCCACATCGTCATCAGCGTCGCCTCCTGCACGCCCAGCACCTGTTCACAGCCTTCGAGCTGTGAAGAGACGCCGTGCACACCCCCGCGACCCGCCCCCGCCGCTGCGCTGCAGCGCACGTCCATCGCGTCCGCGGCGTTGTACACGACTCCCTGCGCCAGCGCCTGCGGCCACGTGAGCCCGAACTTTGCCGTGAACTCGGCCTGCTTGTGCTTGGGCGGGTGCAACTCCACGGGCTTGCTCAGCACGGCCTGCCGTCATCAAACAGCGGAATGTGTGAGTCGACGAATCAGCTCTCGCCGCAGCTCCGACAAGCTTGCGCGGCACGGCCTGTCATTCACAAGCAGCGGAGCTTCAGTCAGCGGAATGAACTCGCTGCGACCCAAACGGCGTGCGCAGCTCAGGCCTGCCATCAGCAAACAGCGGTCTGTGAATTGATGGACCCGCCGCAGCTCCGACAAGCTTGCGCAGCACGGCCTTGGATGCGATCGCGTAGTAGTGCTTGTCGACGAGCCTGCCCTGCGAGATCTCGTCCGCGGAGATCGACCTAATTAATCGATGATTAAATATTAATCAAGTCGACGAGCCTGCCCTCGGAGATCTCGTCCGCGGAGATCGACCCCTCCGCCACGACAGCGATGGAGCGGTCCCGCAGCAGCGACTTGACAAGCTTCTTGACGCCTAGTGCTGGGACGGAAGGCCCTCGGCAGCAGCGGAGGAGGCGGCGGCGGCGTGAGCAGCTTTGCTGGCGCCGTCAGTCACGGCGTGCGGCTTGATGAAGAGGAAAGCCTTGAGGAGTGGTGAGTCACTGCTGATTAGCTACTGAAGGCCGCGTGTGGAGAAGTGTGTGTGTGTGTGTGTGTGTGTGTGTGTGTGTGTGTGTGTGTGTGTGTGTGTGTGTGTGTGTGTGTGTGTGTGTGTGTGTGTGTGTGTGTGTGTGTGTGTGTGAGAGCAACGCCCGCCTGGTTGGTCGAGAAGTCGGGCGCGTCCTCAAACGGGTCTCCGCCCAGCTTTTGCGCCTTCTTGAGCATCGGGCCGATGGAGAGGTCCTCGAAGGCGTCAAAGACAGACACCTGCCCATCAATGACCAGCTGATTAACCAGGGGGCAACACAGACAGGTGCCTCGACGCCGTCAGTGACGGGCACCATGTTCCCGTCCCCCACGTCCACCTGCGGGTCCTTGGACCACTCGCCTAGGAGAGAAGGTTCGGAGAAGGTTCCGAGAAGGTTCCGAGAAGTGTCCACCTGCGGGTCCTTGGACCACTCGCCTATCGCCAGCCGCCGCCCCGCAGGTCAAGCCCACTCTCGAGCGCGCCCCATCTCCGCCTCGCCAGACGGCGCGCGAGGCCGCCCGCCGATCCCATGTGACATGTCCCGGAAGCGTCCGCCGAGGGCCAAAGGAAAGCGGTGCAGGGGCAGAGGGGGCGCGGGCACGGCTCGGGAGCGCTGCGTGCGTGTCGTGCGGTGGCGGCGCTGCACGGCTTGGCTGCGGCGAGGCGGCCTCCGCCACAGCGGCGGGAGGGTGGTGGTGGGGGGAGAGGGTCGCAGGGGCGGGTGGGGCTGCAGCGGCGGCGTGCAGGGGGCGGTGGGCCGAGCGCTCGCCGATTCGATCGCGGCTGACTCCGGCGGAGACGATGGCCCTGGCGGTCTCGTCGGTGTCGAGCGAGGCGCCCAGCCAGTTGAGCCGCTCGACCAGCGCCTCGAACGGGCTCGCCGAGCCGTGCACGCCGTTGTCGCCGACATCGGGCTTCGCGACGAGGCCGAGCGCCGCCCAGTCCTGCATGATCTGCCAGCGCATCGAGCCGACGCTGGCACGCTCCGGGTCGGTGGCGCCCAGCACCTCTCCTCGGAACTCGGCCCACGACATCAGCGACGAGTCCCACTCGACCGAGAAGTAGTACACGGAGGCGCCTGGCGCCGTGTACTTTCTCCGCATCGAGCTGTAAAAGCCGTTGATGACATAGATGTCGTCGGCGGGAGCCATGGCGGGCGCGGGGACGCCTGAGGCGGACGAGGGGCGGTCGGCTCGCCGTTTGCGGGCAGAGAGGGCAGAGGAATCTGACTCGCTTGAAAGCACCCTCGACGGCGGCGAATGGCGTCGGCGTGCAGATGGCAATTTAAAAATAATGGTCGTACAAAAGCGGCCAAAGGATATCCACCTCGAGAACCTCGAGAGAGTACACGGTCGACCCTTGTACGTGCCTGTCGGTGCTACTAGAATGTGGCACGGGCCTGTGAGATGTGCATGCACCCTCCGCTCCAAGTGCGACACGCTAAACCCCTGCGCTCCTTCGCGCCGCCTTCTCACACGCCTCGCGGAACGCCTCAGGCGTGCGCGAGGAGTAGGTCCACAGAAGTGACCGCGAGACGCCAAGCTCGTCGCACAGCGCCGCCCGCGGCTGCAGTCGGTCACTCAAGCTATAGCCCAGCATCACCGACTGCGTCACGAGCTTGTGTCTCAGCTCGTCGTCGGACAGGTTGGTCTCGCACTGAAGCCAGTCGATCTTTGGCAGCAGGTTCGCCTCGATGCTGTAGCCCAGCACCGGAGGCAGCCTCAGCACAACCTTCTTCAGCTCCGCCTCGCTCAAGCCCAGTCGCGACTGCAGCGCCGACAGCGACGGCAGCACGTTCTCCTCGATGCTGTAGCCCAGCACCGAAGGCAGCTGCAGCACCACCTTCTTGAGCTCCGCCTCGCTCAGCTGAAGCCGCGACTGCAGCGCCGACAGCGACGGCAGCACGTTCTCCTCGATGCTGTAGCCCAGCACCGAAGGCAGCTGCAGCACCACCTTCTTGAGCTCCGCCTCGCTCAGCTGAAGCCGTGACTGCAGCGCCGACAGCGATGGAAGCACATTCGCCTCGGTGCTGTAGCTCAGCACCTGAGGCCGCCCCAGCACCACCTTCTTCAGCTCCAGCTCGCTCAAGCCCAGTCGCGACTGCAGCGCCGACAGCGACGGCAGCACGTTCGCCACAATGCTGTAGCCCAGCACCGCAGGCAGACTCAGAACCACCTTCTTCAGCTCCGCCTCACTCAGACCCAGCCTCGACTGCAGCGTTGACAGCGACGGCAGCAGGTTCGCCTCGACGCTGTAGCCAAGCACCGAAGGCCGCCTCAGCACCAGCTTCTTCAGCTCCACCTCGCTCAGGCTCAGTCTTGACTGCAGTGCCGCCAGGGATGGAAGTACGTTCGCCACAATGCTGTAGCCCAGCACCGCAGGCAGACTCAGCACCAGCTTCTTCAGCTCCGCCTCGCTCAGGTCCAGCCGCTCCTGCAACGCAGCGAGCTTTGGTAACACGGTATCGTCGACACTCAAGCCCAGCACCGAAGGCAGCCTCAGCACCACCTTCTTGAGCTCCGCCTCGTTCAAGCCCAGCCTCGCCTCCAGCGCGTCGCACATCCGCTCCGCCCTCCATCTAGCTGGCTCGTTGAGCAGCCTCGCCTCCGCCTTCTCCGCCTCTGCAGCAGTGGCGCCCAGCCTCTGGACGCAGACGTCCGCGACAGCGCTGTACGCAGCTGCCACGGCGTGGCGTGGCACGAGCTCGGGCCGGAGCCGGCGTGCCGTGGCGATTAGCGTGCGCGGGGAGGCGGCCCACAAGCGAACCGCCATTTGTCAATCGCAAAAGAAATTTTACGGCACGACTACAAAACGAACCAACAGGTCCTCGGTCCCTACCTAGCGGGGAGCTGAACCCACCCCACACAGCCATCCCTACCGCACGCCGGGGCCTCCGCCCTTGTCCACTCGCCAGCGAGCCGTCGACGTACCTGCGCCCAGAGGATTGCGCTAAAGCCCACCCGACGCCGCAGCATGGAGGACATGGACCCGCCCGACCCGTCTGTCCAAGTGGTACGAAGTTTGCTCGCTTGCGCGGGCTGCTTTGTGCCAAGCAGCGCTTTTGCCACCAGCACCGCTGACTGGCAGCCCGAGCCCCAGCCTGCGGGCCAGGGCTCGGCTGGCGCGACTGCGCCACCCGGTCCACGCTCCGGCGCCACTGCGCCGGCCACGGTCGCCGGCACGGCCGACGACGGACCAACTGCTCTTTCCATTGTGCCAAGCAGCGACGCTGCTTTCCATGATGGAACAGGCAGATCTGCCGCTGCGCCGCGCGCCCGAGGCGCGCGGCGGAGCATGCACCCTCGCAACCCACCTGGCTGCTTGGGTGTGACGCCTCCCTCCAGGCCCGCCCGCCACGGCCCGCCCGCCATGGCCCCGTCCGGAGTGCCCTTTCCGAGAAAGTTCCTCACGGTGCTGCTCCTGCTGCACCCGCTCGCCTCCGCCGCCCTCCCAACTGCGCCACCGCCAGCCCACCCTTTCCTCCCCCCTCCCTCCAACGACTTGGCACCGCCTGCTGGCGCCTGCCTCCAGCAGCTCTCGGCTGCGAGCGGCGTGGCCACCGCCTCTGCTGCTCTCAAGCTCGCCTCTTGCAGGCCTCCAGGCAGGCCTCCCGGGGCGGCTCTCCCTGGCGCCCCTGCCACGACCGCCAACCCAGAGGATCTGTCCTCATCGCGCTTCTGCCCCTCTTGCCTACATGCACGCATCGACGTCGACCTTACCACCCCCGCCGACAGCGCTGTGCGAGACATCGCCAGTACGCTCACCAAAAGCAGCCGGAGGCCGCTGCATCGTCCGACTCTCACCTGGCCCCAGCCTGCCCTCGCTGCTGCGAGCGGCACCATGCGCCGCGCCCCCGCCGACCCCCGAGGTCACTACGACTGGAGCGCTGGCGAGCATGTGCAGAGGAAGCCGCCAACCGTGCCCTCGAGCAGTCCCTCGACAAACTCGCGTCTCAGCCCCGCCGGCCACAGCCGCGCCGCGAGCGGCCTGCTCGAGGGGACCCTGGCCACTGGGAGGGGATCATTGCCCACACGCTCTCGCATTTCCGCCAACGCCATCGCCCTGTCTCAGAGGCCACCGCCTCCGAGCTCCCCGCCGGCCCTTCTCTCGCGCGGCTGCCACCGCCACCGCGCGAGGCGAATGCCTCCCAGCTCCTACCGGCCGCAACCGGCCCGCCCTCCCGCCGCCGCCGCACCCAGATGCTGAAGCCTCTCGGGTGGCCCAGGAGGCCCGCACCGCCTCGCGCTCCCCTGCAGCGCCCCGACCCCTCCCTGACCGCCCCCGAAAGCGAAGCCCGCGCCCTGCGCGGCCACCCAACCGATTCTGACTCCGACCCCAGGGCCTAGGCGGCCCGCCATGAAATCTAGCCGTGTGTGCTGGCGTCCGGGTCCCAGCGGGTTTTCACGTAACAAGTACACACAGCTTGGTCGGCTCGAAGGCGCGAGAGACTCTCGCACGTCAATGCAGCTCCTCCGCTCAGTCCGCCCTCCGCTCGCGACCCGTCTCGCGCTGCAGCATGCGGCTCTGCTCGGCGGCATGAGCCACGAGTTTGCCGCTCTAGACGAGCCGGAGCTGCAGCAGTCTCTCCCACGACACTGTGCCACAATGAAGGCGTACCAGGCAGAGCTGCTGGCGTGTGGAGCCGCCAACAGCGCCGCGCTCGCCACGGTGTTTGGGCGTGCCGAGAATCACGGCGCCGACCGTCTCCGCTCCGTCGTGTGGCCGTGGCTCGAGCCGCTCGCCGGCACTGCTGAGGATGAGTACGAGCACCTCGGTGTGTGCCTCTCTGCTTCACCGGCTTCGTACCCGCTCCTACCACCGCACATCAGCCTCCGACCGCCTCTGGAGTACCTCGGACCGCCTACCTGACCTCTTGCACGACCTCCACCTCTCACCTCGCCGTCTCGCAGGCTCCGTCTGGAGGCACATGGCGAGGGACTGGACGGCGGGCGGGGCGGCGCAGACCGGGCATCTGCGCGCAGAGGTGCTGAGACTGCTGCGGGGTGAAGGACTGGCGAGCGGCGCAGGGGTCCCGCCTGGAGGGGAGGTGCTGGTGTTGGGCTGCGGCCAGGCGAGGGCGGGAGATACTTCCGAGACCCTCCCGAGACACTTCCGAGACATCTAGGTGTCAGTGCCGGGCTACGGTTACTCGGCAGCTCCTGAGACGCCTCCGTGCGTCCGCGGCCAGGCGAGGCTAGCGTGGACGATTGCGTCGGGGCTACCCGGCGCTCGCGTGACCGGCTCAGAGGCGTCTGAGGCGCAGCTTCGTGGTTAATTCGTTGAGTGAGTTGTCACTACTCCCCACACAGGCTTAGAGGCGTCTGAGGCGCAGCTTCGTGGTTCATTCGTTGAGTGAGTTGTCACTACTCCCCCCACAGGCTTAGAGGCGTCTGAGGCGCAGCTCTCCGCGGCGAACTTCTTCCTGCAGTGCGCCGAGGAAGAGCGCCTCGCCTTCCACCCCTTCCTGCACGAGATGAGTCAGCAACCACTGCGCGTCACCATCGGATAGGAAGAGCGCCTAGGCTGCAGCGGCCTTCGAGATAAATGAGTCCAGTCTCCATCTGCCGGGAGAAGAAGTTGGCGCCGAGCGTCGCGCCCTCAGTCCAGGATACCGTCGCCGTCGCCGTCGAGGGGTGATAGAGGCGGTGGCGACGGCCGGGGCAGTTGGGGCGGGTGGGGATGCGACGAATCTGGCGGCGGCGGCGGCCGCCGCCGCGGCGGCGGCGGCGGCGATGGCGACATCGGCGGCGGCTTTGGCTCTAGCTCTGGCGACGGCGGCAGCGGCTGGGGTGCTGGCGGCGGCTTCTTGGGTGGTGATGCCGCGCCCTGCCCCGCCCAGGCGCACCTCTCGCTGTTTGACTTTCCGCAGAACGCGTGGGGCGGACAGTGCTCAGTGGAGATAAGGGAGCATATGGCGGCAGCCACTTTGGTCCCCTTTCACACAGCACACAGTGTGTGGCGCGCCGCGTTCTTCGCAGAGCCAGCCCATGAAGAGCGTTGGTGTGACATCTTCGCGGCGGCAGTCTCCGCCGTGCTCCAACATGTACTGCCGGGCGAGTTTGTTCATCTTAGCAGCCTCCTCTCGCCGGTCCAGCGACACTTGCTCCGGGATGGGGCAGAATGAAGCCACCCTTCCCGTGCTCCGCTTGGGGCCGAGGCATCGCTCGTTCAGACGCCCCGCTTGGTAGGCAGCCGCATTCCTCTTGCGAATAATGCTCCCTCGGACGACCGCGTGCTCCGCCATCAGCGTCGCACCCGACGTCTCCTGCGCCGACATTGCGGGATCCGCATCGAGAACGCCGACCCCCCACCCCACCCCCACCCGCATTGCGCCCACCGCCCGCCGCACAACACGCAACACACAACGCACAACACCCCCCCCCCCCGCACACCGCACACCACCACAACACACAACACACAACAAGTCCTCGTCTTTTCTCCTGTTCTATCTCTTAAGTGCCGGCCAGAAGATCCGCCCTGGGATCTTCGGCGCAGGGCGCCGTCACCGGCCCCATGAGCCGCCTGCGAGGCCATTCAGTGCTCATGTGGCACGGCCTGAGCAGGCCTAGCAATGCCTCGGGCCGACCGGCGCCCAGAATTGTTGGTGCTGGCCAGCAACGTGGCCGGCGAGTGCCGTCGTTGCATTGGTGGCGACCACCGCAGAAGCGGTCAGCAGGTGGGAAGGCATCGCTCTCTTTGTAAGGATATTGTCCGTATTCATTGTCTGGTCAATACTTCTGCCTGGATGGCACCTGTGTGCCCAACATGGCGACCCTCGGCCTCCCTCGTGAGTCCACCTCACGCTGATCATTCTCGTCGCTAGCTCAAGCCGAGAAGTGGTCCGCCGACACCAGGAGGAGCGCAACCATCATGGCTGCAGCCTCAGACTGACCGGGTTAGGTCATATCACCGGCGTGGTGGCCCAGAAGTGCGACATTTGCTGCCCGCAGAGCGCTAGCAGCCCACTAGCCGGCACGTCTGTGCGTCGTGCGGGGCTGAACTTCACAGGCACGCTGCACGCGGCTTATCGTCGAGAAGAGCTCAACCCCGGCCAGTGAGTGATGGATCTGATCATAATCAATCCCTACTGTGCTGGGGGGCTCACAGATCAGCCGTTCAGAGCTCTGATATTGGTTCCCGGCAGAAGATCCTCTAGAGGATCTTCTGCGTCGGCCAAAAAACCGTGTTCAAACGAGACACAATGACCCAACAATGACCCCCACGGCAAGCCTGGACATGCAGCCGACCCGGCCTGGCCAGCTGGGCCATCGGGGCGGCCGCCATCGGCCGTAGGACCGCGCTGCGGTGCCGAAAGGGGCTGGAAGATCCGCCCTGGGATCTTCGGCACTTAAGAGCTGAACATACATTCTTTTTCGCACGATGTCTGCCCCGCCGCGCCGCTCGCGCCGCTTGCGCCGCCTCGCCCCCGCCGCCACTGCCGCCCCCTCGCCAGACACGCCGCCGCCCGCCCGCCTCCTCGACCTCCCCACGGAGCTCCTCGAGCGCGTCCTCTCTCGCTGCGACCCCGCCGACATCGCTCGCGTCGCGGCCGTCTCGCTCCTTTTCCACGCCTCGCTTGCGGTGGAGGCCATCCGCTTGCGGGCGCTCTGCCGGCGCTGCCAGAGGGCGAGAGCTGCGCCGTGCGGTGGCTGTGCTTTATGGCGCTGCTGCGCGAGTCCAACCCGCCGGCGAGGGCGGCGGCAGGCATGCAGCACAGCCTCTTCATCGACGGCGAGGGGCGGCTCTCGTCGTGTGGCTCAGCAGCGGACGGCGAGGAGGACGACACGGTGGACTTTCCAGGCCTTCTCGGTCACGGCGAGGGCGTGCTGCGGCTCAACACGCCGACCCGCCTCCCGCCGACGCTGGGTGGCGAGCGCGCCGTGAGCGTGTCGGCTGGAGGAAACCACAGCCTCGCCCTCACCGCCGGCGGTGCTGTTTGGAGCTGGGGCGAGGGAGAACACGGCCAGTTGGGCCACGGCGACGCGCAGACCCAATGGCAGCCGAAGAAGGTCGAAGCTTTTGATGGCCAGCGTGTCCTCGCTGTGGTGGCGGGAGGCGTGTCGGCCAATGGCGGATTTTTTTCCAGCCTCGCCCTCACCGCCGACGGCGCCCTCTGGAGCTGGGGCAGTGGAGCCTCTGGCAAGCTGGGCCACGGCGACGAGCAGGACCAGCTGCTGCCCAAGAAGGTCGAGGCCTTTGCTGGGCGGCACGTCATCGCCGTGGCGGCTGGAGACGACCACAGCCTCGCCATTACCTTTGACGGAGCTGTCTGGAGCTGGGGCTATGGAGGTGGAGCCACTGGCATGCTGGGCCACGGCGACTACCAGAACCAGCTGCTGCCCACGAAGGTCGAGGCCTTGGCTGCCCAGCGCGTCATCGCTGTGTCGGCTGGGTGCAACCACAACCTCGCCATCACCGCCGATGGCGCCGTCTGGAGCTGGGGCAGTGGACTCTTTGGCCAGCTGGGCCACGGCGACCAGCAGTCCCAGCTGCTGCCCAAGAAGGTTGAGGCCTTGGCCGGGCGGCGCGTCATCGCTGTGTCGGCTGGGAGCGGCCACAGCATCGCCATCACCGCCGACGGCAGTGTTTGGAGCTGGGGCTTTGGAGCCTTTGGCAAGCTGGGCCACGGCGACCGGCAGGACCAGCTGCTGCCGCAGAAGGTCGAGGCCTTCGCTGGCCAGCGCATCGTCGCCGTGTCGGCTGGAGTCGCGCACAGCCTTGCCATAATCGCCGACGGTGCCGTCTTCACCTGGGGCGAGGGCGAGTACCGCTGCCTAGGCCACGGAGAGGACTTGTCGAACCAGCTGCTGCCCAAGAGGGTCGAGGCGTGGGCTCAGTGAGAAGGTCGGGGCTCTGGCGCCGCTGGTGTGCCCGGAGACATGTAGCATGCAGCACACAGTCTGCATAGAGAGCATCTGCACCATACAGACCCTCTCTGCACACACAGTGCACTCTTGGGTGGGATTGTGTATTCCGCACCTGCATTGTGCATTCCGTACCACTCTTTTTTTGGCCCCTCCTACCTATTTGGGGGGCGGGTTTTTGCATTCTGCACCTGCATCCTGCATCGGTACTCTGTCCGCTCTCTCCTGGCTGTGGGTGAGTTTTTGGATTCTGCATTCCTGCATCCGCTGCAGGTGCAGCTGCACACGTCCTGCACGTCTCTCACAGACTGTAGCTCTTTGGGCCCGCACGGCTTCTGCATTCTGCATTCTGCATCTGCATTCTGCATCGGGTGCAGCTCACAGCTTTGGGGCCGATTCTGCATTCTGCATTCTGCATCTGCATCCTGCGCATCGGGTGCAGACTGTGCAGTGGTGCGGAGACCGGAGTGCTTTTTGCGGGGCCAGAGATTCTAAAGGCGGTAAGGTAAACGTCTCCACACACACAAAGTGGTGGGGCAAGGGGGGGCGACCCTCGCATCTCCACGCCCGGACAACGGGCAGGAGCCCCACGGAATAAAAATGACAGATGCGAGATCACTCGAGATCACTCGAGATCCTCAGCACCTCAGGGCCGACGTCTGGCGCCCGGCGCAGCACATACACACAAGAGGCCCGCCGAACAGATCGACTGACAGATGGTCACATGCACGTAAAGACCGCCGTTCGTGAATGGAGAGGTCCCGTCGTCTCCCCACCTCGCTCGCTTGCGGCTCGGGAGCGAGCATACTTGCTCGCCCTCCTCTCCCTCTCCCTCTCCCCTCTCTGCGCCCTCAGGACGCTCATGGAAGAGGACACAAGCTGGCGCCAGCACCACCAAACGTGGCTGGCTGCCCCACGTGGACAGACACCGCGCCTTCCGCCTCTCTACTTGCCCTTCTTTTGCTCCGGCGGCTTCGAGATGCGCTCGCGCGCGCGCTTCTCCCAGACGGGGGTCGCGTCACGCGGCTTGCGGGTCACCTGCGCGTGAGAGGGGCGCGTGGGCCGAGGAGGGGGGGGGGGGGGGGGGGGGGGGGGGGGGGTAACCGAAAAAAAAAAAGGGCGGGAAAAACCCGAAGTTCCCCCCCCCCCGGGGATTTTAAATTTTAAAAAATTCGGGGGGGCG
>NW_005197386.1:17508-27003 GCF_000372725.1 Emiliania huxleyi CCMP1516
AGGAGAGGGCAGGGGAAAGCCGGAGCGTCGCGCCGCCACGGGGCACTCAAACTTAGCAGAGTCGCGGCGGCCGTACTCGACGCGCTCATTCCGCCAGTACTCGAGAGGCTGGATGCGGTTGCGCTTCGAGCGGCGCGCGCCCTGCGAGGCTGGGTCCACGACGAGGCCGGTCCGCGCCGCGACTTCGCCTGGCGAGCAGAGGCGAGGGGGGGAGATGGGAGGGAGATGGGCGTTCGATGGAAAAGGCCCCGCCGGTGTGCGTGTCTGTGCGTTTGTGCGTGGAAGCGGTGTGTGTGTGTGTGGGCAGGAGGGAGCTGCTCCCCTCTCCGCACCTTCGAGGCGGCCGATCCGGTCGAGCGACGTCTTCCGCTTGCGACCCGCCCGCGGCTTCGGCGCGGCTGGCTGCGGCGGCTGCTCGAACTTTTCCTCGATGTTTTGCCGCACGAGCTCGTCAAGTGTCGGTCCGCCGTCGGGCTGCCGTTAGGGTTGGGGCTCGGGTTAGTCGATGGTGGGGCCCCGGTGGTGCCGCAGGCTGCAGGCGGGCGGGCGTCGCGCCGCGGTGTGCTGCTGGCACAAGGCTGCTGGCTGGCGCGCTGCGATGGGAGAGGCCGATCGGGCGGGCAGAGACGGCAGCGGGGGGCGGTGTGGGGAGCGGCTAGTGTGCCCCTCGCCTCCTGTGTCTCGTCGCCGCCGCCGTCGCTCCCGTCGAGAGACTCGTTGTCGTCGAACGCAGCGGGTGAGCCCGCGTCCGAGCAGCCGTCCGTCTCCATCGGCGCCGCCTCGTCTGCGCCGCACGACGCGCCTCCCGCCGCAGCCTCGAGCAAGCCCGGCGCGATGGGAGAGGTGCCCATCGAGCGGCGCTGCCGCTCCTCCTCCTCCGCCGCAGAGAGGGGGGACGTGCCCATCGAGCGGCGCAGCGCGGCCGCCTCCTCCGCCTCGCCAACCTCGACCGGCGGCGGAGCCTCTCCTGCGTCCCCGGCTGCCGACGCCGACTCCTCCTCCGCCGCTGCGCCCTCCGCCGCCTCCGTGAACGGTGGCGGGCCTTGCGAGGGGCCGCTCGGCGGCCCACACTCGTCGTCGCCCAGCGCCATCATCGGAAGCGGCGCCGGCTCCTCGCAGCCTGAATCCGGCGGGGGCGGCGACGCCCCGCCCGCCGCCTTTTCCGAGACAGGAGCGGGCGTCCGCATGACCTTGTTGGAGCGGCGGAAGGGAGTGGGCGCGAGCTGCGGGTCGAAGGCGGAAGGCGCCGCCTGGGGGTCCTCCGCCGCAGAGGAGCATCCCGCTGCGCCGGCGGCGGCCGGCGGCGGCTGCTGCTGCCGCAGCGCTGCCGACGCCTCGAGCAGCGGGCCGCGCGACTGCGTGAGGACGCCGAGCAAGTCGATGGTGAAGTCGCGCGGCGTCGTCTGCCGACCGCTGCCCGCCTTGCGCGGCTGGCGCTCGTTCCGCCGGACGCGGATCATCGCGGTGCTCGTGCTGGCCATCGTGGTTCAAGCAGCAGCTCCAGGAAAACAAGAAAAACGCGCGAAGCACCGCCATTCTGTGAATCGGGAGGGATCGCACACGGCAGGGGTGGCGGGACGGTTGTGGAGCGAAGTGGCGGTAGCCAGCCTCAAACATCGATGGGATAATAAGATGAGATTACCAGACGAGAACGGGGGGAAGGATAGGCGGGCGACATTCGACGACGTCGGGGATCACAATGTGACGACCAAAACGATCTTGGGGGCCAGGGTGAGACAACAGGTCGGGGTGCCACATGGGGCGCACCACAGGCGTATTTTAGAGGGGGAAAAGAAGCGGGGAATGAGGGGCCCCGCCACGAGAAGTGCGTTCTGGGGATGCAGAGCGTGCAAAGCGGCTAGGGATGAGGCCACAAAAGAGGCGCGCGAGGCGAGGAGGAGACGCGGGGAGCTGAAAGACTGGGACGACTGGAAACAAGAAGACAGTGAGCCACCACAGGCGTCGTTGGCGCACATACTGAGCGGCAACTGCGTTGGAAATAAGGAAGAGGCGCGTCACTTCATGCGGAAGCTCGACAAACACACAGCGAGGGCGACAGCAAGAGTTGAACGGGAGGCGCCGGACTCAAAAGACACCGCCACATTCCTGAGACGAGCGAGGGCAGCCTCCTTAAAAGCGAAAGGGTCTAGATTTGGAGCGCTCGCCGAAGAGGAGTACGACAAAATAGCGCCCGTGATTGCCTGCACGCTACCCGCACTCACGGACTCCATACCCGAAAGAAAGAGAAGGGAGCTCGCGGGAGAGGTGACGAGTGAACTACAGGTAGTGGGGAAGGCAGCCTCGATTGCCATACAGACATGGGTGCGAAACAACGACAAGACCAAGGCACGGGCAGAGGAACGAGAGAAGAATATAGGGTGGATAAAGCGCCTGTTCACGGCATGGAGGGTGAGCCACACCGAACGTACCGAGCGAAGAGCCGAACGGAAGGAGGACGGGGAAGATGACTCCGAGGAGGACGAACCAGTGGAAATTCAGTTGTCAGATGTCACGATGCATCCGAAGGGGACCCCAGCGCCGGCATCATCCGTAGAGGCACGAGTCTTCGAAGAGAGAGTGGACCTGAGCAACAACATGACCTGTAGGCAAATGATCGGAGTGGGAGTCAGAAATGTGGTCCTTGCGCGAGGGGAGCTCGATAGACTCGAGGGGCCAGGATATGCAGCAAGGAGGGCGGAGCTGCGCCGAAAGGCGAAAGAAGCCGAGAGAACAAGGGAACGGCAGGCGGCGGCGGCGCAGGACGAGGCGGAAGAGAATGACGCGACGGAGGAAGTGACAAGGGAGAGAACGACGAGAATGGGACGGCCGCGAGGTGGCATGAAGGTTGCAGCGAGAATCGGCGAGAGACTGCGAAAAGAGATAGGAAGAGGCAGACTCCCTAGGGTGGGCGACGGCTAGCGCATCACACTCCTCTCCTTAAAATCCCTGTGTGGTGGCGGCGTGCCGTCCTCCCATCCCTCCCTTGGGTTGTCTGTTTTCTTTCTTTCTTTCTTTGAATCGGGAGGATGTAGCGATGTAGAGCACTAAAAGGAGAGCAGGGAAGACGCGGTTGCACACAAAGCAAACAGTCGGGAAGGACTTCGGCCCGACGGATGGCGTCTCACGACTGTTCACACACACTCTCTCCACAGGGGACAAGTCTCCTCTGTCTGGGACCGGAGAGGTGTGAAAGCTCCTGAGTCGCCTTATCTCTCACACTCCCCCATTGTCTGCAGAGACAACAAAGGTAAGGCGTCGCGCTGATCACAGTCGCCCGGGTGGGACACTCACTTTAAGCCGCAGCACATGCACTGCGGGCTGGCGAGCAGGCGAGCAGACGTGCCGTCGCTGCTGCCGTCGGTGCACCACCACCTGCGCATGAGTGGCTCGCATTTCCATGCCAGCGCCGATGTGCTCTTCCGACATGTTGGACTGAACACGGCGCTTCGCAGAGAATTCCTCCCCGAGCGCTCCAATTCGGCGCATCGAAGCACTCGCGCGTCCGGTCGGGGTGCGCCGGGCCCGGCGGGGCGGTTGGCACTAGGCGGTCGTTCTGGCTCGCGATGTACAGAGGCGTGGCGCCGCTCATCTCCGCTTGGTTGAGCGCCGCGCCAGCCTCGAGGTGCAGCCGGACGCACTCGAGGTGGTTGTCCTGGCTCGCGATGTACAGAGGCGTGGCGCCGCTCATCTCCGCTTGGTTGAGCGCCGCGCCAGCCTCGAGAAGCAGCCGGACGCACCCGAGGTTGTTGTTCTGACACGCGATGTACAGCGGCGTGGTGCCGTCGTCACTGGCTTGGTCGGTCGCCGCGCCAGCCTTCAAGAGCAGCTGGGCGCACTCGAGGTGGCCGTTGTGGCACGCTATGAACAGCGGCGTGGTGCCGTCATCCTTGGCTGGGCTGACCGCCGCGCCGGCGCCCTTGTCGTGCCAGTGTGCTGTGAGAGAGGCTTGTATCTTAAGAATTCTAGCACGCGCCAGTTCGCACCTGTGTCGCCTGTCTGCTGCGAGAGAGAGTTCTTTTGTTTAAATTCTTTCTCCATCCGCCTCGCCCTGCCTTTTCGTATCGTGCCGTTCGCCCTCCATTCGGTGACCTCCATGGCTGTCCGCCTCCTTTTGGGTGGCGCTCTCGATACTGGGGGCGTGGGGGTGAGTGCCGAGGGGGACCGGGAGGCGGTAAGTCGTCGTCGCCCGGCACTGCTTGCAGCACCATGGCGAGGGCGCTAAGAGGTTCCTCTTTTCCGCGCCCCCCCCGCAAGGCGCGCGATACACACGAGTGACTGTGAGGCGCGCGCGCGCGGTGCTGCTGCTAGCTGGAGCGTGGACTGGAGGCATACGGTACTCTGTCAATTGACAGGCCTTTTTACGTACATGCCACCACTCCTTGTGAGCGCACAGCTCGACCGCGACACTGCTCACTGCACACTGGACCGCCGCGAGGGCGAGCGGCGCCGGACTCAACAGGCCATACTGGGTCTGAGGTACTCTGAGCGAATCACCACGCCGGCTGCCCGTCGCCGCGCTTGGGCCCCGTCCCCGGGATGTAGGGCCGCGCCGTCGTCGCGCCCGCCGCCCGCTCGTCGCCGAGTACGCCGAGCGTCAGAAACACCACGCGGACGCAGTTTGCGAGCACGGCGGCCCTGAGCGGCGTGCGCTGCGGGTCGGCGCCGACGAGGTCGTCCACCGAGAGGTCGCCGAGCGCGGCGCCCCCGCCAACCTTTCTCCGCACCTCCTCCACCAGGGGAGAGTACTCGTCGCGCGCGCTCGCGTCGACGCTGGTAGCGGCAAGCAGCGCCTCCCCGCCGTCCCCGCCGTCCCCGCCGTCCCCGCCGTCCCCGCCGTCCCCGCCGGGCGGCGCGGCTGCCCCCTCCGCCTCGAGGGTAAGGTAGACGAGGGAGAGCCACAGCGTCCGCAGCTCCGCCTCCTCCGGCAGCAGCGGCCGGCCCGCGGTCGAGTGCTCCGCTTCGCACGCCGCGACCGCGGAGCCCAGCGCAGGCAGCGGCACCCCGAGCCGGTAGCCGCCCACAGCAGACGCGATGAAGAGCTTAAGTGTGGTGACGTCGCCGCGCGCCGCGTCCATGCAGGCACGGACAAAGGTGGCCTCGACGAGCTCGGCGACCTTTGACAGGGTGAGCGGAGCCGGAGGCGGAGTGCCCTCTGCTGCCACCGCCAAGCGGACAGACGGGGTGCAGAATAGCGTGGGTGAGGCGAGGCGAGTGACCGCGTCGCAGCGAGACCAGCAGCCCGAGAGCGGGGAGGAGAGGGCCGCCGAGAGGGCCGCCTGCGCTAGTAGACCAGCGGCCATTTTCCGCGAAAAGAATTCTGAATATTCAAACTCCTTGCTTCGGGGACACACGATTCCAGAAATGGTGGTGTCCCCGTTCCTCGCTCGCCCGGGCGGAGGGCATGGCCGCGGAGGAGTCGAGTACACGCTTGCCAGGCCTTCCTCAGACAGCCTCTCGGGCAGACTGAGGGTCGGCTTTGCGTGGCGTGGCCCGTACGCTGCGCTGCGCAAAGCTGCGTATGCGGAGGGAGCATCTGGTGCTTCCACCGGGAAGTGCGCACCTCCTGCAGCTGGTGGAAGGCCGTGCCGCCGCTCGCCTGCTCCGTGGACAGGGCGGGGAGGCGGCGCCGCAGCGCCGCAGCATCCGCTGCACGCCGGTGCAGCACTCTGCTGCCTGGTGGGCAGCATGCTGGTGCTGTGCGCGGTGTTTGCGAGGCGGCTTTGGCGCTGTACTGCCAGCCGAGGCGAGTGGCGCGAGGCACGCGCGGCGCCGCGCGTGGCCCGGACGGAGCCAGAGAGCGCGCTCGATGAGCCAGCCGGCGCGGCGCGAGCGCCGTGCAAGCTGGCACATCGTCTGCATGCTGCCGTCAATTCTCTGGTCGACGGCGGTCAATCTCACGATTGTCGATCAAAACCGGCGGGCTTTGTGACGCCGTTTACGCAATCGTTTTTTTGGCTTCGCTTTCTCTTTTGCTTTTTGTTAGACAGATAGCCAGTTAGTTCTTTAACCCCTCAGCGAGGCCACGCCAAAATTGAGGCGCGCCGTCACCATCGGAGCGACTGCCTCCCACGCATTCGTACCCAAGCCGTACCGCTCGACCGAGCTGAGGGCGTTGTAGCCGACATCCGTTCCGCCCACCGCATACAACCTGCCGTCCAGCACCGCCACGGCGAGCTTATACCGCGTCTCTGCCATCGGCGCCACCGCTTCCCACGCGTTCGCAGCCGGGTCGTACCGCTCCACCGAGCTGAGGTGGCCATTGCCCGCGCACCCGCCAACAGCGTACAGCTTGCCGTCGAGCACCGCCACGCCGAAACCTGCCCGCCGCACCGCCATCGGCGCCACAGCCTCCCATGCATCCAGCGCGGGGTCGTAACGCTCGACCGAGGTGAGGTAGCCGGCGTTGAAGCCTCCCACAGCGTACAGCTTGCCGTCGAGCACCGCCACGGCGTGTTCCTGCCGCGCCGAATCCATCGTCGCCACCGCCTCCCACGCATTCGTCGCCGGGTCGTACCGCTCCACCGAGCTGAGGTCGCCGTGGTTGAAGCCGCCCACAGCGTACAGCTTGCCGTCGAGCACCGCCACGGCGTGTTCCTGCCGCGCCGTCGCCATCGGCGCCACAGAGCCTCCCACGACTTCGTAGCAAAGTCGTACCGCTCCACCAGGTTGGAAGTTGCGAGGTCAGCCTCATCCTCGCCATCAGCCTCACTCTGGCCGCCCACCGCGTACAGCTTGCCGTCGAGCACCGCCATGCCGACATACCTTCGTGCCGTTGGCATCGGCGCCACAGCCTCCTCCTCCCACTCGTTTGTGGACGGGTCGTACCGCTCCAGCGAGTTGACAACCTCGTCGTCGCTGCCTTCGCCGCCGATTACGACCACGCGCGGCCTCTCGCGCTTCTTCAGCGTCTCCTTCCAGCCGCGGCGCCACGCGCGGCACGTCCCCTTGACGGCGTGCTCCGTGGTCGGCAGCTGGGCGAGGATGTGCGGGGCGAGGTCCGGCGAGAGGAGGACCTCGGAGAACACCCACTCGGGCTGCTCCACGAGCCGTGCGGCGTGCTCCTCCGCCACGGCCCACGCGCAGCGCGGCGTCGCTCGTCTGGGGGGGCGACCCCCCCATCTTTGTTTACCGATGCGTCCTAGAATGCAAAAACGCATTCTAGGACGCACTTTTCATCTCAAAGATACCATGTGTCTCGGGTACACAGGGCATTCTAGGATGCGATGGCTGTCCTGGAGATAGCCGCGCCGTGTCTTTTGTTACGCGTTCCATCTTAGACGCCACAAGCATCTATAGATGCACAGCTGTTCTGAGATGGCACTTGCATACTAGATCACATTTTACTATACTTGGACAGGGAAGCGTCTCAGGAGACACCGTGTGTCGGGTGCACCGGGCACCGAGGGGGGAGCAGGGAGCCAGGGAGCACGAAAAGGCGGTGTGATCTCTCGGCACCCCCTGGGGGCCCTGCCTTGAGTGCTCGTGTGAGGTCTCTCCTCGCGGCCTGCCCCTCCTGGAGAACCAGGTTCTCAGCACCGCGCATGCATCTGCTCGCGCCACGAGCTCTGGGCGCAAAGACCAAAGTTGCATGCACTGCTTACGACGATCCGACGGCGACGCCGCCTCCCCCCCCCACCAACCAGTTTGCGCGGCAGGTAGCGGGGCCAGTTCGAGGCTGAGGGCGTGGGCGTGCGCCTAGACACGGAAGACAGCGTACTTCCGAGAGTCGGCCAGCCGCGCGGTTTTTCTTGTTTGACTTGGCGATTTGAGGGACCGGGCATCCCGACTCGCTCCTCGCTCCTCGCTCGGTGAGCTGTCGCCCACCAGCGCGCGGCGACCGCGCGCACACCGTGCCCGCCGGCTCGCCGCCCTCCTCACCACCCGTCGGCGCTGTCCGCAGGCATGTGAGTCAGAACGGCGACCGCGCAGCGCGCACGGGTGTCTTGCTCGCCACCACCCTCTCGCCCCCGCTCCGTGACCGCCGCCGCCCGCGCCACCGCCGCCGCCAACACCGCCTCGCGCCTCGCGCCTCGCTCTCGCCGCCCCCGCCGCCCGCCCTCGACCTCGCGACGGCGTCCTTCTGGGGATCTGCGGGTGGCTTGCCCGCCTCGCCGCCGCCCCCACAGCGTGACCGCTTCCGCCGCCCCCACAGCGTGACCGCTTCCGCTCGATCGGTGAGCCGTCGCCCACCACGCGCGCTCTCACGGCGACCGCGGGCCGCTCATCGCCTCCGCCACGTCGCAGGTGTTTGATCTGGGCAGGAAGCGGCGCTGGTGACGGCAACCGGCAGCCACGTGCACGGAGTGCTAAGCGAGGTGCCTGTGTCCAAGTCTGAGTAGCCCGTGGCCGTGAGTGGCGTCAGGGGCAGTGTTCTGTGACTGTGTCCTGTGCGTGCTGTTCAGTGTGAGTCGGTGCAGCGGTGGGCCTGCTGCCGCTGCCACACGTGAGAGCCGCTGTCCGTGCCCCAGCACGTTGCGCGGAGAGGCTATAGGGCGCCCACCCACGAGTGCTCGGGTGGGCGCGCCGCGGCTGTGCGAGTAGTAGCGCAGCAGCCGCGGCGCACAGCCGGGGGCACGGCCCGCCGCGCAGCGCTCGCCACACCGACTTTTCGTTTTCTTTTTTGTTTTTATACGTGCGTGTATTTCTTGAGATCCACACGCTGTTCAAAATATGCGCGCGTCTTCTGAGACACGCGCTGTTCACAGTATGCACGGCGCGTCTTTTGAGACAGCAACGCCAATCGGAGATGCCGCGAGCAATTCGGGATGCGCGGAGCAACTAATATAGACTCGCGCATCTTAGGATGCTCGAGCATACCGAGGACAGCGAGCGTCTAAGTAGGAGGCCTACTAGACGCACTCTAATCCAGAGACGCATTCGGTAAACAAAGATGGGGGGGTCGCCCCCCCAGACGGCTCGCGCCCGCCTGCGCCTCGATGATGGCGCACAGCTGCGCTGGCGAGAGGCCCGCGACGCGGGCGCCGATGCGGTGGGAGGCCATCGGCGCCACCAGTGGATTTTTCTTTTTTCAGACCACAAAGGGCCCCAAAACAACCGTGTGTGTGTGTGTGTGTGTGTGTCACTCACGCCCCAAAACAACCTCCTCACTTGAGCTCGACGAGGTACTCTCTCATCGGCAGGTCGTCGTACCCGTTGACGCCGCCGTGGGCAAAGGCCGGGTCCGCGCCCGCGCCGTCGGGGATGTCGAACCAGCTCACGTCGCCATCCTCGTTGACCGAGTCGAAGAGGCCGGGCGAGCCGTCGTGGTGCGAGCCTGTCCACAGCTACAGGCGTGAAGCAGACGCCATCCCCTGACTAGGCCGGCCGCGATGGTGCGGGCGCCGAGCAGCCGCCCCTTGGCAACGTAGACAAAGGCGTAGTCGAGGACGTGGTGGTGGGGCTCGCCCGCGTCTCCGCCGCCGGGCGGCAGATAAAAGTCCCACGCGCGGCAGTACTCATTCTCAAAGAGCAGGTCCGTCCGACGCAGGTCGTGTA
>NW_005197385.1:0-1485 GCF_000372725.1 Emiliania huxleyi CCMP1516
CACGAGGGCGACTTGCACTTTGGTCTTTGGACTTTGCACTTTGCACTTTGCACTAAGCGCAAATTTTACGTATGTGCATAGTGCAAAGAAAAAACACCGGAACCCACTTCCCCCCTCCCTGAGAGCGACGACCAGCAGCAACGACCTAGAGCAGCGTCCTGCCGAGTGTGTGTAGCACCGACGCAGACGCACCCCAGGCACTACACTACGACGGCTAGGCAGACCTCACCAGTCCGATAAGGATCAACTGGAAGGTTGAACCTCGAGCTTAGACAGAACGGGCGCGACAGACTCCAGGGGAGATCACGCTCTACTCGGGGCACCAAGGAGGAAAACCGAAACCGTTTGGGTGCCCAACAAAAACCCAAACGCCACAGCCTAAAAGTCACACCTCCCCCCCACGTCCCCCCCCCCTTGGGGACGTAGCGCACGCCCTTACTCGGAGAGAGTGGGGGGGGAGGGGGGGTGGGGGAATAGGAGGAGCCAACGAGCGCGGAGTAAGGTCCACAGTAGAGAGGCCGGCATTTAAGGCGTAACTTCACCCTCGCTCACCTCGAGTATATCTAGGCGCCCTGGTGCAGTCGGTCTTCGGATCAGCGGCCAGCTTCCCATCTAGGGCAGGGAACCCCCAGCGACGCTAGTGTGGCCTACGGTAGCCATAGCTTGTACGCGATCCCGGGGCAGGGGGGTGTGGACTCTGGAGCTCCAAGAGAGGATAGAGAGAGGAAGGGAGATTGGTGTGCCGGTTTTTTGAGCTAGCAATTTTTTTTTTCAGTGACCGTCTGTGTAAGGGGCCCTAAATGACCTGCAAGATATCTTTTGTGCCTAGCTTGTAGAGCACCTTAAAAAAGTACTATGTCTTGGAGTGAAAAGTTTTTATTCCCAGATTCTCCAGATCCCCCCTCGAAAACCGCCCCTTTTAATTCACTGCGGCCGCGGCTTTGCTCGGATTACTTTTCACTCGAAGACATAGGTAGTTTTTTGGCGTTCCGGTGCCTACAAAAAATATCCGAGATCGCATGGAGCTGATCACAGGGTTTACGGCGGTCACTGTCCTACCAGCGGGCACAGTGGGCCGCGGACACCCGTGAATGACCTTAAGGTAGAGTGGAGCGCCCGCTAGACGCCTCGGTGCCTCCCACCGGGTGAGACCATCCGGATCTGCCCAGCCCGCCCTCCGGACAAGCTGGTCCCCGCGATGGCCCACGGTCCTCCGCCGCCTGCTTGAACCCCCTGCCTCCCTGTTGACCCCCCCAGTCCTCGTACTCGACCATTAAATAAACTCAAAGGTTCACCACAGCCACCAGCCTCCACCTCCACCGTCGAGCCGCGATCGCTGCCGCCCGCGACGCCGCCCGCCGCGTCAGATGCCCGCGACGCGCGCGTCGACTCGAGTCGGAGAGCCGCGCCACACCAGCAGCAGCATCTGCACCAGCCGCAGCAGCAGCACCAGCAGCAGCAGCAGCAGAGAGAGGCGCCAATTTT
>NW_005197384.1:0-1485 GCF_000372725.1 Emiliania huxleyi CCMP1516
GCCCGCCCCGCCTCCGTTGCCTCCGCCGCCGCCGTCGCCACCGCCGCCGCCGCCGCCGTCTCCCCCCTTTGCTGGGGAGAGCTCCTCGTTGGGCGAGAGCTCGCCCGGCGGCTGGGGGGCGGAGCCGGCCGCGACGGCCTCGGCCGCGGCGGAGGAGGAGCTGCGCGTCGACGTGACGGACGGCCGCGCGTACACCAAGGCGGACTTCATCTCCTTTTACGGCGGGACGGCGGAGTGGGAGAGGAGCCCCGTCTTCCGGCCGCTGCCCGCAGCGGGCGGCGCGGCAGAGGGCGGGCACGCCGTGGCCGACGCGGAGGAGGAGGAGACCACCGCTTCCTCGCTAAAGAGCCACCTGCACCACCTGTCCAAGGGAGACCTGGCCGGAGTTGTGGCGGAGGCGCAGCGGCAGCAGGAGGCGGACCCGACGGGCAGCAAGGTGGTGGACAAGTTCGACGCAAAGATGAGCAAGTACGACCCGACGGGCGGCATGGTGCACGACGGTGCGACGGCGTACAAGGACATTGCGGCCGACCTCTTTGGTTAGTGCCGCGGGCGCTCGCCGCAGGCATGCCATGCGCCGCCGTCGCGCGTCACGGAGGCATCGCAAGCGCGCCCAGTAGCAGGGCGGGGAACCTGTGCGCAGACACGCGGGGCAGCGGCGGCCATTCTTCTTCTCGTTCGGGTTTGCATGAGGCATGCTCTGGGGTGTTTACTGTTGCTGCATGGTCAGTCAGTCAGTGTTACACACGTCCTAGCATGGACGACGGGGCACACGCACTCGCGGAACACAGGGCATTACACACGAGGCGTTGTGTGCGTTCTCAGGGAAAGGCATCACCACAGACAAATGTATAGTCAGAGGGGCAGCAGTGGGGACCCCCACTCACGACCCCGCGAGCGCCTGTAGCGAGATGTCCATCGCTGCATTGGTTCTCGCCAAGCATGAGCGCACTGGTTTAGTGCGCGCAATGCGCGGGGAGGGCGGCCTAGCCCTCGCCGGCATGGCAAAGAAGGCGTCGGGCGGGCGCCTGTTCTCCAGCGTCTGGCGCCAGGCCGAGCGATCGGCGGCGAGCTCGGGCCACCTCGAGCGGTCGATGTGGAACTTGTCGAGCGCGGTGCGGATGCTGCGCCCAAACGTCATGTTGGGGCACCCGATCGGCCGGCCGTGAGGCACCCACGATGAGAGCATGCGACGAGGTAGGCGATTGAAATCCATCCTGCTGACATGCCCGAGCCAGCCCAGCCGGCGTCGGTCGATGTAGTAGTCGATGAAGTCGAGACCTAGCCTGGCGCAGAGTTCGCCAGTCGTGATGTGGTGCTCCCACACGTGCTTGCGAGTGACACGACACATCGCACGCACGCACTGTGCGTGGAAGACGCGGAGACGGTGGAGGAGGCGCTCGGTGAGCGCCCAGCACTCGCACCCGTAGAGCAGGATGGAGAGGATGAGCGAGGTGTAGACCGCGCGCTTGGCGACAAACGGGA
>NW_005197383.1:0-1485 GCF_000372725.1 Emiliania huxleyi CCMP1516
AGGCGCGAATTGTGCCTGCTCTCATCAAACGGCTGGACTATGACCTAGCCCGGGTAAGAGAGCGAGATAGAGTGAGAGAGAGAGAGAGAGAGAGAGAGAGAGAGAGAGAGAGAGAGAGAGAGAGAGAGAGAGAGAGAGAGAGAGAGAGAGAGTTGTGTGTGTGTGTGTGTGTGTGTGTGTGTGTGTGTGTGTGTGTGTGTGTGTGTGTGTGTGTGTGTGTGTGTGTGTGTGTGTGTGTGTATGTGCGTCTCCCGCCAGTGTGGCCGACTCCCCATCGCTAGCGCCCTCTAGCAGGTCCCAGAGTCAGGTCTGGTTCCGCTGTCCATTGTGGCCACACGTGGCGCACCGCCCTACCTGTCCATCTAGCGGCCTCGCCGCCCACGTCGCTGCCGTCGAGGAGCAGCGCGGCGTCGACGGCGCCGGCCGTCTCAAACACCACGAAGGCGGCGCCCTTGAAGCGGTTCGTCTCCCTCCGCCGAAGCATGTCCACGCACGTCACCGGCCCGCACGCCGCAAAGTGGCGCTCAAGCTCGTCTTCGGTGGTCGACTGCGCGAGCCGGCCGACAAAGACGCGGTGCGCTGGTGCGCTGACAGCGGCGGAGGGCGCCGCCTTGCCGCTTGGAGCCACGGAGGCCGCCTCTTGGCGCTTCTGCTCGGCCGCGGCTCTGCGCTTCTCCTTGCGCTTCAGGTCCTTCTTTATCCGATGCTTGGTCCGCTCGTCCGTCGAGGTCGCAGGAGGGTCGGCGGCCGCCGCAGCGTGCTTCTCCTTCTCTCGGTGGCGCTTTCGAGCAGCGGAGACCATCGCCGAATTGACTTCGCCTCGTGCCCAGAGCAAAAGAAGAAGCTCAAAAAAATCTGCCGAATCAGCATGTCACTCGTCGTCTCTCTGCTCCTCGCTCGGCCGGGCGGCGACTCGGGTGGTGCAGAGGCGCCGCCGCTGCGCGTGCGTGCGCACGAGGCGGCGCTGGAGCACGCCTGCCGTCGCCGCCACGGCCCGACGCCCGGGGCCGTACGTCGAGTCGGACAAACATTTGGCGAGAGCCAACCGAGCATCTTCACCGAGCATCATCGGATCGACCCGCTCTCCTGCAACGAGCCGCGGGAGGGAGACTCGTACGATCCGGCTCGAGCGGCGGCGCGTGGCGCGCACATGCCCTGCTCGCCCGCGGCCGCTGAGGCACACCCGGCGAGAGCTACCTTTGCCCCCTCGGCGTCGTTTGCGAGGCTCGCCTCACCGTCGTGCTGCGGGGGCGGCGGTTGGCTTGGGAGGTGCACGTGGCCGCGCGTGGCGCGGCTGGCCCCTGCACTCGCCCTCATATTTTGTGCTGGCTCGCGCACGCGCCGCGAGAACTCGACGACGAGCGACTGCATTGGCGGGCTTCGTTGTCAAAGGCGGCGGCTCTGCGTGGTCAAAGGCGGCGCTTGCCATCAGCCGCCGTGCACAGCTGTCCCAAACTCTTTCATGCTTTGGGTAGGACACAGGCC
>NW_005197382.1:0-1485 GCF_000372725.1 Emiliania huxleyi CCMP1516
GAAAAGGCGGAAAAGGGGTAATAGTACGTGCGCAGCGGAATAGGGAGAGAACGGCACGCGGGAAAGGAACGACGGAAGAGGAAAAAGAAATCCCAACCGCCCCCGGGCGCACCCGAGCCGCCCCAGAGCCGCCGTAGGGGGGTTCCAGGGCAAACCCAGCGAACATGTCGCACGCCGCGCGGACAGCCTCAACGAACCAGAAGCCGTGCTAGTTGTACCGGGCGTCCCACACGCCAAGCGAAGGGCTGAGTGCCGTCGCGAGACCTCGGCACGCCTGCGCACGCCTGGGCACGCGGCAGAGCGACAGCAGCACCACCCTCGTCGGGCGCCCACGAAGCGTACTCGCGGGTCGCCGCTCCGTCGACCGACGGCCGAGACACTTGCTCCGACGCCACCCCGCCCCCGCCCCGCCGGTCCGGCACCGATATCTCGGAGGACGACCTAAGGAAGAGCGTGGCGGCGCGTCGCCGGGGGACGGCGCGCTCGTGCTCTCGCCGCGAGATCGAGGGAGGGGGGGGGGGGGGGGCTGCGCCGCGGAAGAGCGCCGGGGCGAGGGGTGCGTGTGCGCCGCCCGCGGAAGAGCGCGCGGGTGAGGGGGGGGGGGTGCGCGCGCGCCGTCCTGCAGCGTCGCCGGCCGCAGGCCAAGGAGCTCGGCTCCTCGAGAGCACCGACGGACGACGATCGGCTCCTCAGCAGTGGGACGCCGAGCTGGAGGCTCGGCCCGGAGCTCGCGCGGGCACGTGGAGCTTTCCGCTCGGGCCAGCAGGAAACGGGCGCCCCGCACAGCGACGCCCGCCGTAGAGTGCCGAGAGCTCGGCTCGACGCGAGCGCCGAGGAAAAGCGATCGGCTCCGCAGCAGTGGGAAACCGAGCTGGAGGCTCGGGCGGGAGCTCGCGCGAGCACATAGCGAGGTGCGTGCGCGGCGGCGTGACACAGGTGAGCGGGCAGCTGGCGCACATTTCGACTGTGGGAGCTGCCAGGAGTTTGCTCTCTCCGTTCACACCCCTTTGCAGAATTTTTTGAATTTCGTGTGCGTGATCTTGGGTCCGGGGTTGCCTTTGTGTGCGAAGCCCATTCCCCTCTCTCCTCGCCAACCAACGGTCTGCTATAGCCGCAGCCGCTCCTCGCTGCTCGGTGTGAACAGAGTTCGTACACCGAGCAGCTGGGAGCTCCGCAACTCGAGATCCCTCGAGAGTTCACGCGGAGTCGGCTGGGGCATCATACCAGCCAGCGTGTGTCCCCCCCCCCCCCCCCCACCACCACCACACGTGTGTATATACACTCCCTCTTTCCCGCTCCTCCCCGAAAAAGACAAACGTGAGTGCTTCCTGCGCGGCTCATGCACGAGGCCTTCCTTCAATCCGTCCGTCCCGTCCGCGGCTCACGCCCGCACCTCTCAGTGATGAGGGCGGCTCGTGCGGGTACATTCCGAGACTCCTTGGCGGCACCGAAACCCCAAGTCTACCTCGACGACACTGTAGGGTA